>NC_056726.1:378475787-378775787 GCF_019279795.1 Protopterus annectens
ATACTCAGATACCCACATTGAGAGAAGTACCTAATCTGGCAGCAGCCCAGAAAGGTGACGACAAGCCTACTATAAAAGTAGTCTGCCTGTGGACTGCAGTAGACTTTCAAACTATTGTAGATTCTCTATCCCTCCCATTCAAATACTTTTAGCCAAATATGCTAAGATTTTATAAGGGCATGTACAATTGCAAAACCCTACAACTAAAGACTTGTGAGCTGTTTTAAAGGCTTCTTCTTCTCCAGATATATTTAGAAAAATATGGGAAAAGTTAATTATAGGTGATGATATTCCAAAACAAACTGATGTAAGATTCTTAACCATGAAGGATACCTTAGTAAAGACAGTAACTACAGCATGCCCTCTAACACCTAAATGGGCATGAATTAAAGCTATCACACAGAACAAAAACATATCTATTGATGCATGTTTACACCATATGACAGATGCGTCTGAGGCTTTTTCAGGACATTCAGAACTATTGAAGGGGCAACAGCTAGTGGACTGTGAGTAGCATTTGTAAAAGGCTTATTACTCCCTGTAGGAGATCAGATAAAACAAAAAGATTTATTTAATTTGGCCCAATTTATGCATACATGAAAATGTTATTCAAGCACAATATATAGCAGATAACATATTCAGAGAGGAGGAAGAACAGCAAAACAAATTAGTGGATGTTCAACTTCAACAATTTGACAGTTATTCATGGGGAAGGGGGTGGGGCAAGAGACAGAGGAGGTACAGGTAGATTCAGATTCTTTCAGAAACAAGCCTCTGGAGAATTTCCACAAAGCTTTTACCCTCCTATTTTGCCTCATACCCAACAGCGTGGGTCACTTGTCAGCCCTTATTTTAACTGTAGTCAGAGTGAATATTGGCATAATGAGTGTTTTTCTTCAACCAACAAAGCTGTTTTTGCAGCCTACCAGTCGGCCCAATTTCCAAGTCCAACACTAAGCATCGAAACAGTTTCTAACTTAATGCACTGTTTGGCAGCCACTGACATGGCAGCAAGATAAATGGGATAGTCACGAACAGGAGACACAGCTATTTCCCTTGGTACCAGTAGACCAGGAAGGTCTCTTTGATAACACTACAGTATACAGTTCTACTCTTCCTTACCTTATTGGCACAGGAGCAACTCAGTTTATTATAACTTCAAATGCAAAAAACCTCCCACTTTCAGCAAAATCTGTTCAGGGTGTGGAGGTTTTGGGGATTCCATTGGATTATCCAGAGACAAAGTCTGTTCCTGCTGAAATAGGTCCATTACAAGATCAGCATGCTATATTGTTGGAAATTCTGCTTCTTTAATTCTTTTAGGTAGAGATTTATGTAAATTACTCCTGAAACAAGCAAATACTTTATGTGAGAGAGGTAGTTACACTATGAAATCGAAGGCAAGAATCTCACATAAGGACAAATCAAATGCAATGCCAAATAGGTTGTCAACACATGCGCACACACACACACACACACACACACACACACACACACACACACACACACACACACACACACACACACACACACACACACACTCTCCCCACACTAAATAAGGACATGATACATAAACCCACATGTGGAGGTACTCACTAGAAACTTACCAAAAGATCAGAGACCTCCCAAACAGAAACCACTTCCACACATAATGCAAAAAACAACCACAACACATAGCACACATACCAGTGTCTCAAAATAAACCTATAAGGCATAACACCACTAAACCTAATGTATTAGTCATAGGTGTCTCCATTGTGTGAGACACAGATGTTCCCCTCACCAGGCTGGATAAGGAGTGGGTTACAGTTAGCTGCCTGTCAGGTGCCAGGATCTGTCAAGTCACTCAGAAAGACTCCGTCATAGTCCATGTGGGGGTTAATGACTTGAGATGCTCCTCACTGGACTACATGAAGAGAGACATGACTGTGCTCTCAGATAACCTTAAGCAGCAATCTACCTTCTCCAAGGATGATGCCACAATACAAACAAAAAATGACTGACTTCAGGTTTAGCTTCAGGTGTCAGTCCAAGAGGATCCAATATCTATTAGCATGGAAAGACATGATTGACACCTGTCTCCTTTAGGCTTTTGGATACTGGCAAAGGCATTAGCCACCCGTATTGTGCCTTTTTTAGACAGTGTCAAAATAACCAACCTTCCAAAAATGTTCTCTAGATAAGTTCAAGATACTGCTGCTTAATGCTAGGAGTCTAAGCAAGAAACTGCAGTCCCTGTAAGCACTCCTTACTTTGGAAAATGCTGACATCTGTGCAGTCACATAGATGTGGTTCAAAGGTGTGGAAAGCACCCTGGCTGTGCAGGGTTACAATGCCTTCCATACGTTCAGACCACAAACTCAGCATGAAAAAAACAAAGGAAGAGGTGTAACCATTTTCATTAAGGATAAGGACACCTCGAGACTGGTCAAACAGTATGACTCTCTCAAGCTACTCCATGTCCAATTAACTATAGACAAAGCCCCCTACCACATCATAGCTAACTATAGATCCCCCACCATGAAATAGGAGAAGCATATCACATACCTGGACTTAGTGGAGTCACTTGCCATACAGCCCAACACCTTACTCATGGTTGATTTTAATCATCCTACCATTGACTGTGAAATATACACAACCACAAACATGCTGGCTCAGAGGTTCTTGGACTTAGTCAATGCAAATGTTCTTGCACACCCACAAAAGGTTCAAATATCTTGGACACAGAACTCACTAACATGGGGAGAGCATTGCACTTCTCCATGTGATGTCCTCCCTTTTAAGATCAGACCATAAATCAGTTTCATTTGATGCAATTAAAAGACTAGATACCCCATCAAGCTCAAAAACATGTAAGAATTTTTCAAAGACAAAATACCTCCTACTAACTGATGAGTACTTCTGTGATACTCCAGCAAGGACTAATAGTCCTTACTTGAAGCCTGTGTAATGTGTCTGTTTTACTAGTTAAGATACCAGGCAAGGACACCTATAGAATATGTGCAAAATCTAAGGTCAGTTTATGTGGTAATAGTGGCAACTTTTCCTGTAGTACCTAACCCAGCTATTATATTAAGCTCTATCCCTCTGACAGCTACCACCATTTCAGTGACTGATATTTCTTCTGCCTTCTTCTCTATTCCCATTCACCCAGTCAGTATTTGTTTGTCTTTACCTACACAGAGCAACAATAAGGTTACCTCAAGGATATGTATAATTACCTACCCTTTTCTCTAGAGAAATGAAGAAACTAGATAAAATCCAATTTTCGTGTGGGTCCACCTTGCTTTTAGCTTCCAGTTTTTACTCTAGCAGCCAGCAAGATACTATTTTAATTTTAACTAAAGTAACAAAACTGGGTTTTAAGGTTAATAAGACAAAATTGCAATTGTGGAAACCCCAAATCCTATATTTTGGACATCTCATTTCAGAAAGTTCCCAGCACATTTTGCCTTCGTGGATTACTGCTACTCAAGTTGCACCATGTTCTACATTAAAGCAGGTAGGCATTCTTGAGACTAGCAGGTTACTGCTGACAATGGATTTCAAATTATGCATTAGTAGTAAAGCCTTTGATGTAATTATTGAAGAAAGGGCACCCCTGAGCCCTAGCCTCGACAATAGTGCCATGAACATGCTTTTGTCCAGCTAAACATTTTGTTTGCAAACCTTCCTGCTCTTGGGCTACTTAATTATTCAAAGAAATTCTTTCCATTCTGCTCTGAAAGGAACAAAGTAGTGTTAGGAGTTCTAGCACAAAGTAGCATGATGGCTGTAGATCAGTTAATTATTTCAGTCCCAGTCTTTATTCTATAGCTGCAGCCCACCCCCACTGCCTTAGGGCAGTGGCTGTAGCTGCTCACATAATAAAATAAAAACTCTTGAGCATGAGACCCTCGTGACAGTTACACATTCTGTAGAAGTATTGTTAAGAACTAAAACACAATATAAATCTTCCTCAAGATTATCTAAATATAAATGGTCTTTGCTTAACAATCCTTCTTTGTAGGTTATTAGATGTCCCCCTCTTAACTCTGTTTCTTTAATTACTACAGCAGATGAAGGAGAACCTCATGATTGTAGATTTGTAGTTAACCAAGTTCTTCCTCCCATTTCAGACCTAAAAAATGTCCCATTACTGAATTCTGAGTTACTTGTATTTGTCAATAGATCTAGTTTCCAAAGACAAGATGGTTCATTAGTAAAAACATTGTTTTTTTGTGTGCATAGCAATCCATGTATTATTAAATGGACAATTAAGTGGAAATGTGTCTGGTCAAATAGCTGAACTTGTAGCCATTAATGAAGCATGCAAATTAGCAAAAGACAGAGCAGTGACAATTTCCACAGCTTCATTTTAGACCTGTGGGGCAGTACATGATTTTGGAAAATTTCTGTAAGAAAGAGGGTATATGACATCAGCAGGGACTTTTATTGATAATTTTATCTTTGTTATGAAACTGTTAAGTGCACTTCTGTAACTTAGGGAAATAGCTGTACTCAAGTGTGCCTCATAGACTAATGATTCTTGCATTGCAAAAGAAATGCTTTTGCCCCCATGGTAGCCAGTCAATCTGCATCATCTTATCATGTTAAGACTTAATTTTTGCAGCAACGAGTTGAAACTAATACACCTGTTTATTTACAGGAAGTGTTGTCTTTTTAAAATCCAGGTGATAACTCCAAAAGGGTAAAGTGAATAAGTGATGGCCATAGCTGTTCCTTGGATTTATTATGGTGCTATTTGGATGGGAGGCAAAAAGCCCCACTTTTCATTTGCCCTCTCACTTGGGAAAAAATGATTTAATAAGCAAATTTTGACTGAATAGTATGCCCCATACATTTCTGAACTCATTCAGCATTTTGTAAATACCTGTAACAGTGTTTGCTCAATACAGTGTGTCATAAAGTGTTCTTGCCCCTACTTAATCTTTGAAAAAGCTGTGAGGACCTTTCTGATGTATATAGTGGGATTTTACTGAATTACCACAATGTTAAAATTTCAAGTATGTTTTAGTAATTTTAGATGTTTTTTCCTGGATGGGTTGAAGCTTATCCTTGTACCAGGAATGATGCAAATTTGGTTGCCAAAACACTACTACAAGAAATAATACCCAGATTTGGTGTTGCTCATATTCAGTTGTATAGAGGATGCCCCCTTTGCATGCTGGGCAGCGCCGGTTAGCTAGGGTTAAACTATTCCCGGCTCCATGAAGTCTACTCTTGAGATTTTCCTTTGGAACTAGACAAACTTTCAACTTAAGCACTCAAACAATTAATTTCACAGCCCAGCACTTGCTCAAAACTCATAGCAAGCACTAATTAACCCTAGCACTAGACCCCCTATACTGTCCAGAAGGACAAGGATTTGTATTCGCCCCTACCAGCCAATCAGTAAAACAGCTCACTTTATTATGCTGGCATGTCCAAATGGCAGTTTCAGGTGTACTCTCCAGTCCAACTGGTGAATCTGAGCATTTTGAGGCAATGTTACAACTGCCTCATGTACACAGGCAACCCTCTCCTCCTACCACCAAACACTAATATATGCAAGAGATGCAATTATACAGCCAAACTGGAGGCAAAGCTCTCTCAACCCAAGACTGGAACTGACAGTCAAGAGGAGAAGGAAAATACTTGCAACACACCACCAGTCCCACATAGACCTACTAAACCAACACTGGCAAATAACACACATAAATACACAAAAACATACTCGGAGGCTCTAAATAAAAATCTGCAAAAGCAACAGATACCTCCAGAGCAGACAACCAAGCTACTTCCATACCCCATCACAAACCATGAAACACATACTTCACATAATCAGTGTGCCATGCAATCACAGTCATTAAGGCAAAATAACATACCCAACACACTAGTAATAGGTGACTCTATAGTCAGGCACACTGATGTCCCACTAACTAGGCTGGACAAGGAGAAGGTTACAGTTAGCTGCCTGTCAGGTGCCAGGATCCGCCACATAACACAAGCACTCAGGTTGCTCCAGAACAAGTACAAATATGACTCTATCATTGTCCATATTGGTGTGAATGACCTGAGACATACCTCCCTGGACTACATGAAAAGAGACATGGAAGAGCTCTCTGATCATGTAGCCCAGGCCGGTATGACCCTGACCCTGAGTAGCATCCTGCCCTCACCAAGAATGATGCCACAGTATAAAGAAAAAATGATCAATTTCAACAATTGGCTAAGTTTCTGGTGTCATTCAAAGGGGATCCAGTATCTGTCCACCTGTTATGACATGCTCGACAAGCCACGTTGCTTCGCAAGTGATGGCTTGCACCTGTCACCCTTAGGCTTTCAAACAGAGGCTAAGGCTTTTGCCGCCCCCATAGTGCCTTTTTAGGCAAGGCTCAAAAGACAAACCTACCACCGTAAATAGCACAAGTAACCAAAAACTGAGGGTAATGCTACTCAATGCCAGAAGTCTAAGCCTCAGAATGCATGAACTCGAGGCACTTCTCAATATGGAGAACACTGATATCTGTGCAGTAACAGAAACCTGGTTTAAGGCTCCAGAGAGCACCCCAGCACTACCAGGCTATAACTCATACCATATGTTTCAGCCACAGAACCCGGACAGAAACACAAAAGGCGGGGGTGTATCCATATTCATCAAGGATACCCACACCTCCAGGTTAGTGGCACAGCACAATGCCTCAGAGATCATCCATGTGCAACTAACAATGGGCAAATCTGCAATTCAAATTGTAGCTTGCTACAGATCACCCACCATGATCCAGGACCCCCATTCCGCATTTCTGAAGACACTGGAAAATATGAAGGTCCTACCAAATGCCCTAATATTGGGTAATTTCAATTACCCAAACATTAACTGGGAGAACTACTCAAGTACTAACTCCCTTGCCCAATCTTCTTCTTTTAAATTTTTCTGGTTGTGGTCACCACAGTGGATCACCTATCTGCTTATGATTGGCAGTGGAGTTTTATGGTGTCAAGTTGCCAGTCTGGTGGCCAACCTTCCACAGAAGGAACACACAAGCACACACTCACGCCTAGGGCCAATTTAGAGTGTCCAATCCACCTACAGCATGTTGTTGGGATGTGGGAGGAAACGGCAGCAGACTCCGCACAGAAGGCACCCCAGCCAAGGATTGAACCAGAGAACCTCTTGCTATGAGACGAGAACGCTAACCGCTGCACCACCGTGGCCGCCCACTAACTCCCTTGCCCATTGCTTCCTAGAATTTATAAACTCGAACACCCTGGATCAACTGGTCAACAGCCCCACCAGAGGTGACAACATATTGGACCTGGTCATCACCAACATGGGCGACCAGTGTTCTACATCGGAGGTCAACCCCTCGCTGGTTAGATCAGACCATAGACTAATCACTCTGGATATCCACATTCCACCCCCACCCCCAATCAATGAAACCACTGTGAAAAACTTTTCAAAAGCAAACTTCATGTTACTTAAAACCGAGGTGGAAAGGTTCACAGCCCCCATGGTAAAGGACAACGCTGTCCAAGCTGCTGAATCCCTTACAAAGGCAGTCTATGAGCACCTGCAAGAAAGCATGGATCATGCTATCCCAAGCAAAACCAAGACTCACTCCTCCAAGAAAAGGAAACCAGTCTGGTGGACCCCTGCCATAAATAAGCTATACAATAGAAGGAGGAAACTAGTACAGAAAAGAGAAAAATCCCAAGAAGGAAAGACATCCCTGATCAGTATCCGTAAGAAACTATGATCCCTCATAAAATCATCCAAGACTAGCTTCGAAAGAAAAATTGCCAAGGACTCCAAAGAAAACCACAAAGTGCTCTTTAGCTATGTCAAGAACCTAAGTGGAAACTCGCAGATCTGCTCTGAGTTAGTGCAGAATGGCACAAAATACATTGAGCTGACTGATATTGCTAACATTCTGGCAGATAGGTTTAGTGCAAACTTCACCCCCCTCTCACCCCCTAAAGGGGCCAAACCTATACCTATACGAGAAGAATGTAGAGCCCCAGCAATCCCAAGCCAGAAACACAACTTCAATGCGATTGGACGGTGTCCCAGGCTGTGTCTTACATGAGCTCCAAAATGAACTAACCCCTCACCTAAACACACTGTTCAAATTCAGCATCTCTACAGGCTACGTACCCATAGAGTGGCACACAGCAACAGTTATCCTGCACCACAAAGGTGGAGCCACAATGGACCCCAGGAACTATCACCCTATAAGCCTGACCAGCCTGGTCTGCAAGGCTATGGAGCGCATCATCATGGAACTCATTAACAGAGACAGTGAGAACCTCCAAACATTGGACCCTACCCAGTTTGGCTTTGTTAAGGGCAGATCATGCCTCCTAAACCTGGTGGACTTCTTGGAGACAGTTATGAGACAAGGGAAAGGAGGTCCACACAGCCTACCTAGACCTCGCAAAGGCTTTTGACATCATTCACCATTCTGGCATTATAGACAAGTTCATCAGCCTAAACATAAACCCCTGCATCATGAGATGGGTTGCCAATTGGCTCATGAATAGAACCCACATGGTGAGAGTTGCAGGCTGTAGGTCCGACTCTAAACCGGTTTCAAGTGGCATCCCCCAGGGCTCATAGACATCCTCCAGAAGGGTCTCACTGAGACGGATACCTGGTGTCAAAATCATGGCCTCAAGCTAAATGCCAAAAAATGCATAGTCATCCCCTTTGTAAAAAACAAAGCACCTGTGAACTACCACATATGTGGTAGTCCCCTAAATACAGAAAATGTAATAAGGGATCTGGGGACCCAAGTACATAGTAATCTCTCCTTTGATAACGATATTGCCAAGGTGGTTAGAAAATCCTTCTGTGTGGCCCACTTAATCACAAAAGGGTTCGCATCTAGAACAAAAGAGGTTATTGTACCCCTCTACTCATCACTCATCAGACCCATCATAGAGTACAATGCCCCATTTGGGATGTACCTTACAAGACACCTGCAATAGCTGGAAAGACCACAGAAGTACCTCACCAAGAGGATTACTGGCCTCAAACAGATGTCCTATGCACTCGACTGAAGAAACTCCAGCTGTACTCGGTTGCATACCGCTTACTCAGAGGTGATCTCTGTCTAGCATACAAGGCCATGTCCAACCCAGAATTGATGGACATGCTCCAACACATTCTGGCTAGGCTTATAGATGCCCTTGGGTAGATAGCCTAGTACTTACCTATGAACCTATAATACAGTAAGTGTGTAAAATTGCGAAAGTGAACATGCTGTATCATTGCCTACACAGACTCCAAGCTTCAGGAATTGCTGAAAGAATGAACTACACTTTAAAAAGTAGAATTGCAAAATTTTCTGTGGAGAATGGACTTAAATGACCATAGGCATTGTCCCTAGTTTTAGTATTCACGCTGCAGTTAGCACTCCTAGAAAGTGTTCTCCCCATGAAATTCTTACGAGAAAACTCATTAGAATGCAGGCTATACCATTGCCCAATAATATGGCGTTACAATATGTTGATGAATTAAGTATCTTATTTCTTTTTTGCAGCATATTCATTTACAGGTTATTGCAGCTGAACAGCAACCTGATCCTGCCTTCTGACAAATGTCACTCCCTGAGACTACATATTCATCAAATCCTTCTCCAAATGACATGCCCTCTAGTCAAGATGCAAAGGATCGCTCCTGGTTCTCTTTACAACAGCTACAGTTGTTTGATCAGCTACTTGGATTCATGTTTTGTATGTCAAGAAGGCCCTCCTTAATGATGGCTATTGATGATATGCCGACAATGCCATTCCGCTCATTACTGATGATGAACTTATATGGAGGGAAGTGAGGCCTAGTAATCCAACAGTATCCTATACAATGGATGGTGAGTGGGAATTGGCCCAGGATTCAGGAAATAAGCTTTTACAGTATAAAATGATCATAGTTTTTTTTTTTTTTATTTTGGGAGGAAAAACCTCGATTGGTTAGTCTCCCATGTATGTGTGTTCTTTTACAATAAAGGAGATTATTCTGCTCTGCTAAACTGTGTTGCATGAAGTTATTTTGTTCCATAACAATCTGTAGATCAAAAGGCCTGTGGTGTGACAGGGTCAATCAAAGAGCATATCCAATGAACAGAACCTCATAATATACTTGGGTATTTGTGAGAATGCACTAACAGGGCTACAATTACCAGGACCCATTCTTAGAGTTAGTCCTGAGAGAGACGTCCATTGGCATTCACTTTGTGGCCAGGCTACCCATACACTTTAGCCAGACTCACTCAGAAATATAGTTTAGCAAGACTGAGCTCCCTGGTCTCTGGTAATGAAAACTGGCTTTAAGGGCACAGTTTTAATGTATTAAGTGAGACAGTGGCTGAAGGGTTGTTAGTTTCTATCACAATAGTAATAGTAACCATAGGACCTCTTAGTACACACCTGTGGTGAGTAAGCTAAAGAATGTGGCCTAGGGGGCTCTCCTGATTCAGCTCATTGATACTGGCAGGAACAACAAAAGGGTTCTACCATCTTATAGTGACTACACAACAGTGTGCTTGATACTGTCATAGGTTCATAGGTTGGTACTAGGCTATCAGCCCTAGGGCCTATACAACCCTAGCCATAACAATTCCCTGGCTATTTCTTCCCACAATATTTACTTCCCTGGACCCCTGTCTAGCAGGGCAACTGATGTGATCGTGGGGAGAATTTCCTATCTCCCATCCAATGGTGAAGGTTCCTTTTGAAGAGGGCCAAAGAGGCGCTCTGCTGGACATGTATGGGCAGTCTGTTTCAGAGTCTGGGGAGTCTCAGGGTCAGGAACCTATCCCTCCAGCATGTTTTATTCATTGTGATGATGAGGTTTAGATCCCTGGAGTGTGTGACTCTGAGGGATTGGGATTTCTTTAAGTGTTGCATGTCCAACAGCTCTGTGTTTGACATGGCCTTGTATGTTAAGCAGAGATCGCCTATGAGTAGACGATATGTGACAGAGTATAGCTGGAGTTTTTTTAGACTGTCAGCATAGGGCAGCTGCTTTATAGGTTCATAGGTTCATAGGTAGGTACTAGGCTATCTTCCCGAAGGCATTTATAAGCCTAGCCGGAATGTATTGGCTTTCACCGCCCCCTTAGATTAGTTCCCTGTGCCTCTGTCCAGCAGAGCCATTGAAGTGATCTGTGGGGTAAACTTTCTGTTACCCATCCACTCTTCAAGGTTTCTCTTGAAGAGGGTTAGTGAGGAGCTTTGCCTAATGTAGACTGGAATCTTGTTCCAGAGCATGGGAAGTCTCTGGGATAGGAATCTATCCCTCCAGCACGTCCTATTTATTGT
Organism: Protopterus annectens; assembly: GCF_019279795.1. Classification (NCBI taxonomy): domain Eukaryota; kingdom Metazoa; phylum Chordata; order Ceratodontiformes; family Protopteridae; genus Protopterus; species Protopterus annectens. The sequence continues at coordinate 378,487,089 of NC_056726.1, forward strand.
TGTGGTGAGGTTTAGATCTCTGGAGCATGTGGCTCAAGGGGATATGGTTTTCTTTAGGTGGAGCATGTCCATCAGTTCTGGGTTGGACATGGCCTTGTATGTCAGGGAGAGATCGCCTCTGAGTAGGCGGTATGCAACCGCATACAGCTGGAGTTTCAGCTGCATAGGGCATCTGCTTGAGGCCAGTGATCCTCTTGGTGAGGTACTTCTGTGGTCTTTCCAGTTGTTGCAGGTGTCTTGTAAGGTACATCCCAAATGGGGCATTGTACTCTATGATGGGTCTGATGAGTGATGCACAGAGGGGCACAATGACCTCTTTTGATCTGGATGCAAACCCTTTTGTGATTAGGTGGGCCACATAGAAGGATTTTCTAACCACTTTGGCAATGTTATTATTAAAGGAGAGGTTACTACCTACTTGGGTCCCCAGATCCCTTATGTCTTCAGTATTTAGGGGGCTACCACCTGTGTGGTAGTTTGTGGGTACTTTGTTTTTTTCCAAAGGGGATGACTATGCACTTTTTGGCATCTAGCTTGAGGCCATGGTTTTGACACCAGGTATCTGTCTCAGTGAGACCCTTTTGGAGGATGTCTGTGTCAGCTGGAGAGTTAATTATAGCCCCTAGTTTGCAGTCATCTACGTACTTGGTCAGCCATAGTCCTCCTGTGCTTGCCTGTACCTCTGAGAAGTATAGGCCGAACAGGAGGGGTCCTGGGACTGAGCCCTGGGGAACGCCAACTGTAACCAGTTTAGAGTCAGACCTAGCTCCCACAACTCTTACCATGTGGGTTCTGTCTGTGAGCCAGTTGGAAACCCATATATGACTTAGGGGTATATGTTCAGGCTGGTGAGCTTGTCTATGATACCTGAGTGAGGAATGGTGTCGAAGGCCTTTGCAAGGTCTAGGTAGGCTGTGTGGACCACCTTTCCCTCGTCTATAGCCTTGGTAACTGTCTCAAAGAAGTCCACCAGGTTTAGGAGGCATGATCTGCCCTTTACAAAGCTGAACTGGGTAGGGTCCAGTGTTTGGAGGTTTCCAATGTCTCCGTTAATGAGATCCATGATGATGCTCTCCATAGCTTTGCAGACCAAGCTAGTCAGGCTTATAGTGCTATAGTTCCTGGGGTCCGTTGTGGCTCCACCTTTGTGGAGTGGAGTAACCGTTGCTGTGCAGCACTCTGTGGCCACGTAGCCTGTGGACAGGCTGAGTTTAAACAGTGTATTTAGATGAGGGGTTAGTTCATCTTTGAGCTCGTGTAGGACACAGCCTGGGACAACATCCGGTCCCACTGATGCTGTGTTTTTGGCTTTGGAGAGGGCTGTTTTAACCTGAGTGTCTGTGATTTCAGCAGCACTACATTCTTCTGGTATAGTATGGGCCCTTTTGGGGGTGAGAGGGCGGTGAAGTTTGCACTGAACCTGTCTGCCAGGATGTTGGCTATATCAGTCAGTTCAGTGTATTTTGTGCCATTCTGCACTAAATCCGAGCAGATCTGAGAATTGCCACTTAGATTCTTGGCATAGCTAAAGAATGTCTTGTTGTTATCTTTTGAGTCCATGGCATTTTTTCTTTTGAAGCTAGCCTTGGATGATTTTATGAAGGAACATAGTTTCTTGCTGATACTGATCAGGGATGTCTTTCCTTCTTGGGATTTTACTCTTTTCTGTACTAGTTTCCTCCTTCTATTGTATAGCTTGTTTATGGCAGGGGTCCACCAGACTGGTTTCCTTTTCTTGGAGGAGTAAGTCTTGGTTTAGTTTGGGATAGCATGATCCATGCATTCTTGTAGGTGCCTCTACAGTGCATTAGCAAAGGATTTTGCAGCTTGGACAGCGTTATCCTTTAGCATCCTTTAGGCCTGAGATTCTTTTAGTGAGGTATTTCTGTGGCCTTTCCAGTTGTTGCAGATGTCTTGAGAGGTACATACCAAGCGGGGCATTGTATTCTATAATGGGTCTAATGAGGGATGAGTACAGTGGGACAATAACCTCCTTTTTTCTGGATGATAAGCCCTTAGTGATGAGGTGTGCCACATAGAAGGATTTCCTGACTGTTGTTGCGATGTGGTTATCGAAGGTGAGACCACTGTCCACCTGTGTCCCTAAGTCTCTCATCACACTTTTGGTGTTTAGTGTACTGCCATCTATGTGGTAATTCACGGGTACATGTTTTTTTCCCAAAGGAGATAACTATACATTTCTTGGCACTGAGCTTGAGCCATGGCTCTGTCACCAAGCATCTGTTTCTGTAAGGCCCTTTTGTAGAATATCCACATAATTTGGGGATTCAATAATGGCTCCCAGTTTGCAGTCATCTGGGAACTTTGTTACCCAGAGACCCTTAGTGTTGTCCTGTACTTCAGAGAAGTAGATGCCAAACAAGAGCGGTCCTAGGACTGAACCATGAGGCACTCCACTTGTCACTTGTCTGGAGCTGAATTTGGAGTCAGCTACTTTTACAATGTGGGTTCTGTCAGTAAGCCAGTTGGCAACCCATCGAGTGACATAGGGATTAATGTCCAGCTTAGTAAGTTTATCTATGATTCCAAAGTGGGGGATGGTGTCAAAGGCCTTGGCGAGATCCATAGGCTGTGCGGATTGCCTTACCCTTGTCCACAGCTCTGGAGTCTGATTCGAAGAAGTCAAGTCAGGTTCAGGAGACAAGATCATCCCTTCACGAACCCAAACTGGGTGGAGTCCAGTGTTTGAAGGTTGACAATTTCTTTTTTTATAAGTTCCATGATAATAAATTCCATGGCCTTGCAGATTAGGCTCGTCAAACTGATGGGGCGGTAGTTCCCAGGATCCAAGGTGGATCCCCCCTTGTGGAGTGGGATAACTGTAGCTGTGCACCACTCAGTAGGCATGAAGCCTGAGGTGAGGCTATGATTAAACATGACACTTAGGTGAGATGCCAGTTCATTTTGCAGTTCATGTAGTACACAGCCCAGGATGTCGTGTGGTCCCATGGATGCTGTATTCTTAGCTTTGGAGAGTGCGTTTTTTACCTGTGTGGCCGTTATTACCAGAATTTGACAATCTTTTGGTATTGAGAAGTGCCCTTTAGGGGGTGAGAGGAGGGTGAAGTTGGCTCTGAATCGATCTGCCAGGATATTAGCATCCTGGGATTTTCCCATGGATGCTGTATTTTTAGCTTTGGAGAGTGCGTTTTTTACCTGTGTGGCCATTATTACCGGAATTTGGCAATCTTTCGGTACTGAGAGGGGCCCTTTAGGGGGTGAGAGGGGGGTGAAGTTGGCACTAAATCGATCTTCCAGGATGTTAGCAATATCCTTGGGAATCAGTATATTTAATGCCATTCTGTTGTAGTTCAGGGCAGATCTGAGCATTGCCATTTAGATTCTTGACATAGCTATAGAATGCCTTGTGGCTGTCTCTGGAATCTTTGGCAATTTTATTTTCGTAACTAGCTTTGGAGGATTTTATGAGGGATCTCAGCTTCTTACTGAGGCTGGTAAGGAAGTTTTTTGCATCCTGGGATTTTCCTCTTTTCTGCAACAGTTTCTTCCTTTTGTTGTAAAGTTTGTTTATGGCAGGGGACCACCAGATTGGCTTCCATTTTTTGGAGGAGTGCATCTTGGTTCTATTTGGGATGGCACAATTCATGCACGAATGGATGTACTTGCACTGTGCGTTAGTAAAGGATTCAGCAGTCAAACTTTCAGTTCCCGTCTGCATGGGTGTCATGAAGTTTGTTACTTCTGACTTGAGTAGCATGAAGTTGGCTTTGGAGAAGTTTTTTACGGAGGTTTCCTTACTGGCAGGTGAGGGAGAGATGTGGATGTCAAGGGTGATTAGCTTATGGTTAGACATGACCAATGAGGGGGTGACCACAGGTGTGGAGCATCGATTTCCCATGTTGGTAATGAACAGGTCTAGGATTAGTTGACCCAGGGCATTGGAATTTATGAATTCCAAGAACCGCTGGGCAAAGGTCTTGATACACAAGTAGTTTTCCCAGTTAATGGCAGGGTAGTTGAAATCACCCAGTATTAGGGTGTTTTATTGTATATTAATATTTTCCAGTATGTTTAGAAAGGTGTAGTGAGAATCTTGCGGCATGGTGGGGATCTATAGCAAGCTACAATTTGGATTGCAGTCTTACCTAGTGTTAGTTGCACATGGAGAATTTCAGACACATTGTGCTGGGCAACTAGCCTGATGATGGTGTGAATATCCTTGGTGAATATGGACACTCCTCCTAGTGTTTCAGTCCTGGTTTGGTGGCCAAAATGTTTGGTATGTGTTGTAGCCTGGTATTGCAGGGGGTGCTCTCTACAGCCTTGAACCAGGTCTCAGTTACTGCACAGATATCGATGTTCTCCATTTTTAGGAGTGCCTCAAGAGAGTGCATTTTGAGGTTTAGACTTCTAACATTAAGTAGCATTACCTTCAAATTTTGCATGCTTGTACCTGTTACAGTGGTGGTTTTGTCCTTTGAACTTTGCCTAAAAAAAGGCACTATAGGGGTGGCAAGAGCCTTAGCCAGTAACCTAAATCCCAGGGGCGACAGGTGCAGACCATCTCTGGCAAAGCATCGTGGTCTGTTGATCATGTCATCCCAGGCAGACAGATACTGGATCCCCTTTGAATGACACCAGAAGCTTAGCCAAATGTTGAAGTCAATCATTTTGTCCTTATACTGTGGTATCATTCTGGTTGAAGGTAGGATGCTACTCAGTGCTAGGGCCATACCTGCCTGGGCCACATGATCCGAGAGCTCTTCCATGTCTCTTTTCATGTAGTCAAGGGAGGTACGTCTCAAGTCATTCACTCCAACATGGACAATAACAGAGTCATATTTGTACTTGTTGTGGAGTGACTTGAGTGCATGCATTATGTGGCGGATCCTGGCACCCGACAGGCAGCTGACTGTAATTTTCTCCTTGTTCAGCCTGGTGAGTGGGACATCAGTATGCCTGACTATAGAGTCACCTATGACTAAAGTGTTGGGTACGATGTCTTGCCTTATGGGGCTATTGTTGAGTGGCACACTGGTGTTGTGAGCTATGCGACACTTCCCAGAAGAAATGAGCCAGGCAAAGCCTAAAACAGCAGGCCGGGCATTACAGTAGCATCAACAGTGTTTTACATGACAATAATGCCATCATCCCAGTGAAATGCATTATGTAACAGTATCAATTTTTTTCTTATGCATCCTTACCATTTCAGAACTGTCTAACTGCTGCAATGACCTCTTCTATAGAAATGAACCAGTCCCATATGTCACACCTGCCACACACTTTTCAAAGGGTGGGAAATCCATTAGGTTTAGAAGCTCCTCAAAGTGTTCCTTCCACCTTTCAAAAGTGTGATTAGCTGAGGTCAGCATTTCTTAATCTTTGCTGGCAACATCCTGGAAAATGCCCCCCCCCCCCCCCCCCCCGCTTATGTCATTGGTTTGCCACAATCACTTTGAACTCATTCCAAAATTATTCATCATGTCCTTACCAAACCCTTCCTCACCTGGGCTCTCATTTTGGCAATTATTATGTTTGAGTTCTTGGTCTTTTAGCACCTGTCATTCAAATCTGTAGACAGCAATGCTACCATTGCATTGAGAAGAAGGCCTCTTTCTGACTATTTCTTCACTGTTGGTATTCACCAGGAAGTCACTGAATCATATCTCTCAACTGTCCAGATTTTCACAGAATGTTCAGACTTTTGCCTCATATTTTTAGTCTGTTTCTCATAAAATTGTGGTTTTCTGGCAAATCATTGAAGACTGAAGTCAGAAAATACGGGCACACATTTGAATTGCAGATTTCATATCAAAACCTGTTATTCTATCAAATTTCTAAGTTTGTAAGAACGATATTTAAAACATCCCTATTTTTGAATCTTTGTCCCTCCATTATTTCTGTCTTTGTCCAGATTTCTTGCTCTAAGAGGTTGAGAGGTATGCACTGAATTATCACAGTGGCAAGTACTAATCAACTTTTGGCTACTGTGCCTTGTTACCACCTCAGTTACTAAGGTCTTGATCAAGGTCCAGTCAGATTCCACGTCCTTGATCTTTCATCGTTTATGAGAAAAGCTGTTCTGGAGATGGTGGCTGAACTCCTTCCACACAGAAACGTCCATTATAAATTTCCAAGACAACTTACTACACATTTGTTTTTCCTGGTTGTGTCCAACCACTGCCCTGGCCATCTGTCATAAATGGTGATCAGTTGACATCTCGGCACATTTGCTGACCTGACTGTACAGCACAGATGACAGGTCTGATGACAAAACTACACACTCATTTACTGACTACCTTTGGATCAAGATGTTCTGCTAACAAATACACTTCTGAGCAGCCTTGAATGTGAACATGGTTCTCATTAAAGGCAATTTGTGATGAGTACAGGAGTCAATTAACAAATCATGATTTAGATGCAGATCAGACAAACCATTCCTCTCAGGCATACCATTCCAAGTATTTCAATCATTTATTTGAGGTCTGTCAGTGGACTACAGAGTCAGTAGTTTGTACCCATCAAGCACTACTCCCGCAGTCCCCAAGGAGACCAGATACTCTGACTAGCTTTAACTGCATAAGCACAAACATCATAATTTTCTTTTCTACAATTTGCAGGCATATTGATCTAAGCCTCTTTTTTATTAGCACAAACTCTAACTGTATGACACTGCCACATAAGAGTAATCTCTCACCCACCCATGGCCTTTCCCAAGGGACATATCAGGGAAGGAGAAAGACCAACACAGATCAAGAAGTCTGGTTCCAGAACCAATGCTGTGCCCAACATTAAGACCAGCTATTTCTGGTTGTACAAATTCATTTTTTTCTGCAGTAGGGTGACTAGCCACATCCCAGAAGCCAGTTTCCACTGCCTGGATCTAGTCGATTATAGTCCATCCTGGTCTTGTGAACTACCTGACAATGCACCTGATTCTCACTCTGTGTAATGTGGAGTGTGAGTTCATTCAGGGATGTATCACAACTTTCTGGGCTTAGCCCAGTGAAATTGCACAGCTCACCATGCTGCAGGTATTCAGTGGCAAACATCATTCTTATATCTGATTTCACAGGTGGGTCCTGGTGCCGTGTTTTGGGCAAAGCTGTCTTATTCTTTGAAAGAACCATTATCACAGGGCATTTTATGGATAACTTTTGTCTAGTCCCTCCACGTCAATCAATTTGCTTAGGTCACCTTATTAGGATAACAAAGTCAAGACCTCATTAGGGATAAAAAAAATCACCATCTCCAAAGCAAAGGTGGTTATTCTAATTCCTGAGGAGGCTTGAATTGTTACAGTTGTCCAACATGCTGAGCTACATAAACATAATGCAGCAAGAGAGAGAGTGTGTGTGTGTGTGTGTGTGTGTGTGTGTGTGTGTGTGTGTGTGTGTGTGTGTGTGTGTGTGTGTGTGTGTGTGTGTGGCAAGCGTGTGTGTGTGTGTGTGTGTGTATGTGTGTGTGTGTGTGTGTGTGTGTGTGTGTGTGTGTGTGTGTGTGTGTGTGTGTGTGTGTGTGAAAGAGAGCATAAGTTGAAAATTTCAACACAAATTGTAAAGTTCCACAAATAGTGAAGCTGGATGACTGGGCCAGTATTCTGAATGTTTCTACATTCACAATTTTTATTTTTGCACATTGTATACATCAATTCCTGGGGAATACAAGTACCGAACAGGAAAGTTTTCATCTGCATAGCATGTCAAAGTCCAAAACAAAGAAAGCTTAAAAACCACACAAGATAAAACAAAGGATAGAGGGTTATAACAGCATGATCAAATGACAAAATGTAGAATGGTGATCCTACGTAATAGCTTTTGCTAGAATTTTGAGAGAACTGAAATTAAGACGTATACCAAGAAGTGTCACTTTGTAATAGTTATTTGATAAAAATACTTACCAAAATATTTCATATAATAACATCATAGCTGTTCGGGCATATGATTCCTCAGTGCTGTTCTTGGTTTGGCTATTTCCCCTGAGAGTTACACTGAATCTGCTGCATCTAAAGCCATCTGCTGCTAAAAGAATGAAAATTAGTATCATGTTGCACTTTTGGTGCTTATTTTTGCTGTATTTCATAAGAGCTCTGTATTAACTCTTATATTTCTCACACTTTAGTAGAGTTTAAAAGCAGAACTGTTTCCACTGCTGCTGTAGTGCTTAATAACATTGTGTCTGCTATTTTTACAGGACAGTAGTATCTAGAGTGTGTGGTTTCCATGCATTCGAGCTCTAAAACCAGCATTTTTACATTAAGAGGGTTTTCTGACTGCACTCTTGTGGCAGAAGTGTGCTGTAGCAAACCTATCTGATTTGAGGACTACTGGCTGAAAGCTTATTGTGTGTTTTCCTGATTGGTCCACAGGCCTTACTGTTGTAAAACTTGTTTTACTGACTCTGTATAAGCCTAGTGTTTGTGCTAGGCTGCTTACCTCACCACAGCAGTTAGCAGTGTCCCATATAGATGCAAACAGTATCAAGTTAACATTTCCCTTAGAATAACAATCTCTGCAACCTTCTCCATGTCCCCCTGCTGCTCTAGGAGCATCTGACTTGTATGCAGATCAGCACTGCCTTTTTGGATAGTTGCAGTTCACAATAAGTACAGCACCCATTTATCATCCGTGTGCTATCATCCCAGTCCAGTTAAATCTCCCCACTCTTCTCCCTGGTTGAAACCATAGTAAAAAAACAGGAAAGTGCCTATCCATGGATTCAGTTATCTCTGAGGCCAGCCTGGTGGACATGGGTATCCTGAGACAATGTAGCAGTTGTCACATGTATGCTGACAACTACTTAATGCTTAAACAAATAAAGACAGTATGTAAGAGATGTAGTTACATTATGAAACTTGAGACACGACTTTCATATACTGACAAATCAAATGACAAACAGGTTGTCAACACACACATCATTTCTCTCACTAAATAAGCTCTTGACACCTAAACCCACATATGCAGAGGTACTCACAAGTAGCTTACCAAAACCTCAGAGCCCCCCCCTCCGTACACGGGTCTATATTATATGTTTGTAGTTTGAAAACTTCGAAGGTTAAATAATCTAATTTAAATGTTCGAAGTTTCAAACATCGAACATATAATAAAAAAAAAAAAACAAAAATAAATAGAACTTACCTGACTAGTGTAGGGAGGGGGGAAAGCCCCCCTGCTCCCCCACCCCCTGCTCTTTAAATATACCAACTCCCAGACTGCACTATAGTGTGGTAAAGGGAAGATTTTCCTACCTACAGCCATTAGTTTTGGGGGGGGGTTTACATATGTTCGAAGTTTTATAAATTTGAACATTTAAATTTTATATTTTATAACTTCGAACATATGATATAGACCCCTGTACACTACCCTCAGAAACCACATGTAAACAAAACCAGGTCAACACCAACCACTACACAACAATGCATATCACAATGACTCCACAGGTAAAGCCTTAAACAAAACACCACACATTCAAACATCTTGGTCATAGGAGACTCCATTGTGAGACACACACAGACACACCACTCATCAGGTTGGATAAAAAGAGGATTACAGTTAGTTGCCTGTCAAGGGCCAAGATTCAACAGATGATGCAGACACTCAGGTCACTCAGCCACAAGTACCAGTATGACTCAGTCATAGTCCATGTGGGTGTGAATGACCTGAGACATACCTCTGTGGACTATATGAAGAGATAAATGATGTACCTCTATGAATATGTGTTGCAGGCTGATATGAGCCTCGCACTGAGCAGTATTCTACCCTTACCAAGAATTATATCACAATACAAATAGAAAATGATTGACTTCAATAATTGGCTTAGCTACTGGTGTCATTCCAAGGGAATCTAGTATTTGACAGCCTGGGACAACAGGACTGACATCTACGCTGCTTTGCCAGAGATGATCTGCACCTGTTGCTGCTAGCCTTTCAAATGCTAGCCAATGTATTAGTCACCTCCACAGTGAAACCAACAGACCTAACAATCTAACAAATTCTTCTAATGCCAAGCTGAAGGTACTACTGGTCAGTGTTAGAAGTCTTAGCAAGAAACTGCACTCCCTGGAAGCTTTCCTTCTCTGATGAATGCTGACATCTGTGCAGTTATAGAGGATTGGTTCAAGGCTGTGGAAAGGACCCCATCAGTCCAAAGCTACAATGCCTATCACACTTTCAGACCCCCTCTGGAAAGGAAAAAACTGAAAGGAGGTGGTATTTCCATTCACATAAAAAGAAATCACACCTGTAGATTGGTCAAGCAGGATGATTCACTTGAGCTACTCCATGTCCAGCTGACTGCAGGCAAAAATTCCTCCACTACATCATCGCTAGTTACAATGAACAATGAAAACCACTTCGTATACCTGGAGTTACTAGAATCATTTACAATTCAGACCAACACACTACTCATGGGAGATTTTAACCACCCCTCCATAAACTGGGAAGCATATACAACAACTAACATGCAGGCTCAGAGATTTCTGAACTTGTTCAATGTAAATTCCTTGACAGAGTACTCACTAACATGGGAGAGCATTACAGCCCCCCCCCCCCCCAGAATAATGTCCTCACTGGTAGGATCTGATCATAAATTGGTCTCCTTTGAAATAAATGTAATGGTGGTAACCCCATGAAACTCTAAAACCCTAAAGAATTTTTCCATGGCAAATCACCTCGTATTAAGTGATAGCATATGCAATTTTAAAGCTCCTGCAGCCATGAAAACAGAGAGGCCTATGCAGAAGTATACACAAATATTCTCTTGACCACGAGAACAAACTAGGCAAATGATGCACGTAAATGCTAGTGTAGTGACTGACCAATTGGATACTACTTCTCATGTTTCTAATAAGACACTTCCTTTAACAACTGAAGCGGTACAACAGGAAACACCTCCAACATCTGCTGAGAACGCTAGAAGCAGTTTAACTGATAACAACGTGCATGCCCGTACTGTTAATAATATTTCTGTTGGTGCTAGCACAAGCAAATGTAATTTGAGTGAGGCAGAAGTGGTATCACAGGCACGACGACAAGAGAATGCCTCTGCTGATAATAATGTTTTTGAGAAAACAAAGCTATAGTTGGCTTTGCACTGAAGAATCCAGTTCCCATCAAGACACGTGCAAGGAGTTTAACTAGACAAGGGAAAACACAGAGACATTTGAGTGTGGAACGCAACTCCCAGAATACCAAAAGAAAGCGAATTTAGCCTCAGGTTTCATCTTCAATATTTCTTCAATTACATTAACTGATGGAACAGAATGAACTTTTAAGTAAAGGCTTATCCTAGCGGGCAAGTCATACTGATATGCTGAAGGATTTAAGGCTATTAGGGAGAAACTTGTCATTGAAAAACATTTTTTCTAATGCTAGTATTCCCAGTAATAATGATCACATACAGTTCAGAAAACCTAGTACCTTTGTTCCGATCATGGACCCTGTCATACAGACTTTCATCAATGTCTGTGAGACTGATTTTAGACAACTGTTTGCATCTGGTACAAGAGCTGGTTTTAGTAATATGTCAGTTAATGAATATAGGGTGTTAAATGAGCTTAAGAATATGCATTCAGTAGTCATTAAACAAGCTGACAAAGGAAGAGGTATCGTATTACTTGACAAAGAACTTTATTTGAAGCAGATGAAGGTTCTGTTACAGGATGTTAACACTTATCAGTGCATTTCTAAAACTTTTGTAACTGGTGTCATGGAGAGAGTGTCGTTTTTGATTTTTGATTTATTAATGAAAGGTTTAATTGATGAAAACTTATTTGAGTATTTCAATATTAAGAACCCTGTAGTACCCATGATTTATGGCCTCCCTAAAATACACAAGCATGATAGCGTACCATCTATGAGACCAATTGTTTCTGATGTAGGTTGGTGTACTGAAGCGCTATCTATTTATGTGGAGGCCAATTTACATACTTTACTTGAAGGTTGTCATACGATCCTCAAGGACACTAAAATATTCCTTCAGAGGTTGCATAATAGAATTATGACCATTGATTGCAATTATATGCTGGTTACTATGGACATTGAATCATTGTTTACATCTATACCAAATACTTGGGGCATTGACAAAGTAAGAGAATTTCTTGCTTCTAATAGATATTTTGACAATAACAAGATTCAACTTATTTGTAGTCTGCTTGAGATTATATTGGAAAATAATGTTATTGTGTTTGAAAATGAGTTCTACCTTCAAAACATTGGCGTGGCTATGGGCACTGCATGTGCCAATAGCTACGCCACTTTAGCCTTGGTATCTTGGGAGCGGTGTTCTCTTCTCTCTGAAAGTAATGATTTGTTGGAAACATTTTGTGGTATGTACGTTTTGTTGATGACATCTTCCTGTTGTGGAAAGGTGATACTTAAGAACTAAGTAGGTTTGTTAACTATATGCATACTACCAATAACTTTTTAAAGTTTACCTACAACTATTCTACAGCTGAACTTAATTTTTTAGATGTGTTAGTTGAGAAATCAGCTTTAAATGAATTGCAGAGTAGCATTTATAAAAAACCTACCAGGAAGAATGCTCTATTGCATAAGACGAGCATGCACCCTAGACATATCCCTAGGAATGTGTTAAAGAGACAGGTCTATAGGGTGCTTAGATTGCACAACAATGATGATGAAGCATGTAAAGCACTTGATGTTGTTGAACAAGAGTTCTTAGAAAGGGGCTATTCTAAGAGAGAAATTACTACTACTACTATAGAAGAGGCTTTGGACACAAAGAAATGGTAGGTGCCAACCATATTTAAGTAATACACCACATATGGCGACAACAGCCCCCACTACCACCAGTGATGCCTTTAGAATTGTTTTCCAATACTCTAGTGACATAAATGAATATGTTTCTATTATTAAAAACACTGGTATATATTACAAGTAGTACTAGGGTTACTGGATAAGCTTGGGAGTGTTCCTCTATTTTCGTTTAAGAACAACAAATCTTTAAAACAACATTTATGTAATAAAATGAGTATTACTAAACCTGATTTTTCCATGCGTACTGGCACGTTTATGTGCAGGCAATGTTCTGCTTGTCAATATATTTTTACTTGCATGACATATACACATCCCCTGTGACATTTTATGATTAGAAGTGAATGTTATGCTAATTGTCGCACAACTAATGTTGTTTGTTTTGCTTTTTGCCAAAAATGTTATGTATATTATGTGGGCAAAAGAAATAGAATGCTCAAAGAGAGGATTCTTGAGCATAAAAGGGATATCAATAATTTAAAAGAGATCAGTGCCCTAGCAAATCATGTGAGACAAATCGATCACACACATGGATTTAAATTCTTTGTCATTCAAGTTATACATCCTAGTATATGAGGGGGTGATATTGAAAATCAAACTGAAAGTGCGGAGCAGAAGTGGATCCTTTTATTGAATGCAGAAAGACCCCCTGGTCTCAATGGAACCATTTCTTTAAAGCCATTTTTAAAGGAACGCCACCTTAGGCATTAAATGTTTTAGTATTGTTGTCATATATTCATTATTTATATGCATGCATGCACAAACAATATATATATATTTATATTTAAACATTTATATATATATATATATATATATATATATATATATATATGTATCTATATATATATATATATATATATATATATATATATATATATTTTTTTTTTTTTTTTAATATTTCCTTTATAGAGATATGAGCTGTAGAGGTTATAGATTTCATTGTTTTTTATACAATACATACATACATATATATATATATATATATATATATATATATATATATATATATATATATTTAGATATGTATAGGTTTTACCGTAGGAATTTTTTATTAGGGCCTACTATTTTAATAATATATGGTGTGTATTTCTTTAATAAGCTTATGATGGGTCAGATGTAGGCATCAGCTGATTTTAATCAGATGATATAAAACTGCCTTTTATGTATGTAATGTTGTCTGATGAAGCGATAGTAGTTATCATGAAAGCACTTACATTCTTTTTCTTCTAATAAACGTCTTCTGGCTGTGTTAGATTGGTTGCAGTTTTGTTTTTTTGTTTGTGTTTGCTTTTCCTGCACCTTTCTGTACCCTGAACCATTTTTGATATATATATATATATATATATATATATATATATATATATATATAGTATACACAAATGCCCTGTACAACCACTTAAACAACTGCATAGAAATGGCAGTACCTGACTGAACTAAATCCAGGTCTAGCCAGAAAAACAAACCACCCTGATAGAGCCCTGGCATAAATAGACTATACAAAAGAAGGAAGAACTTCCCATCTAGAAGTAAGTGGAAGGGAGAACAACATAGAAAAATAATTCCTCATTAATCTCAACAGGCAAATCAGGGAGATAATCAAGTCTTTAAAAGCTAAACACAAGATTAAAATAGCCTCCCAAGCAAAGGATAACAGCAAAGTATTTTTAGTTAGGTCCAATATCTTAAGGAAAACACTCAACAATGTGCTGCATTGGCAATAGATGGCACTACCTATACTCAGCCAGAAGAAATAGCAAACTTGCTGGCCAATGAATTCAGCTCAGATTTCACCTTCTCATCACCTCTAGTTATTCCCCATAAAGTACCTGCTGCCATTCCTTTGCCTGGTATCACAAAAGAACAGGTCATTACTACATGCTCTAAAGCTAGAAACATGGCATCAATGATCCCTGATGGAATCCCAGGGTGTCTATTAAATAACTTGAAACATGACCTTAGCAGACCCACTCAGATCACTATTTAACCACAGTCTCCAGATAGGCTTTGTCCCAGTAGAGTGGAGAACAGAAACAGTCATCTCTCTGCACAAGGGAGGACCATCAACTGACCCATTGAACAACTGACTCCTAAAATCTGACTAGCCTCATATGCAAGGCTATGGAAAGCATAATCATGAACCAGATTAACAATGACATAGGACATCTCCAGACATTAGACCCAACCCAGCTTGACTTTGCAAAAGGCAAATACTTAATGCATAATCTGGTAGACTTCTTTCATACTGCCTACCTTGACCTGGCCAAGGCATTTGACATAATACCCCACAAGGGTATTATAGATAAACTCATAAAATTGGGCATAAACCTCTATGTCACCAGATGGACAGCCAAATTGCTCATGGGTGGCACACATTGTTAGAGTGAGGGGAATCCGCATCCAGTAAGAGGCCAGTCATCAGTAGAGTTAAGGAAATGCAGAAGGCCTTTGGATTATTAAGTCTGCTGAGGACTGCAAGTTGGGGGGTAATCACTGACTCTTCAAATGATGTCAATATCCTACAAAATGGTTTGATGCAGACTAATGATTGGCGTCAGAGACATGGCCTCAAACTAAATCTGAAGCAATGCATAATAATACCTGTGATGAACCTCCTCTGGGCTTGTAATCAAGGAGCCTCAATCCTCACCACTGGCAAAAGTGGGAGACATTCACTGGGAGGATAACAGGTACACACACAGTATTTCCAGATGCAGCTCTTTGCAACAAGTGCAATTTCCCTTAAGAGCAGACAGAGACCACAGTCAGTCCAAGACTGATTTCTCCCTCTTTCTCCAGATCCCCAGTAAGACTCCCCATTGGCACAGCTACAGATCTGATATCTCAGCTGAGTGTCCAAGCCAAGACCTCCAGCACCCTCTCTGTCCAACCAGTGCTTTGTGTCCTTGCCCAAGCAACTGACACACACTCTTGGAGATTTGATTTACACACACACATACCTGGGAAAGGCTGGCGCAGGTTTACTAGCTATGCCCCCTTCTGCTCAGACTATAACATAGTTATCACTGCCACTAGAACACCTACCAGCTACTTTAAGGCCCTTCACAAAGGGTGTCCAATTTTACTGAGTGGAATTAACAATAATACAAATGTTAGTTTGACCGAGAGCAAGGCTATTTGGAGTGGCCCATACAGCATCACCAAATGAATATGCAAGTACTCTCAAAACTTAAATATCTCTACAAAGTTCAGCCACAATGAAAGGTTTGAATATATTTAATAATAAGTAATAAAAGAACAAGAAAATACTAAGTATATATTCACAGTGACATCAGCATTCAGAACACAGGAAATATTTAAAATAACATTGAAGGATAGGCTCAGACAAATAAAGAAAAACAATATCCGAACTATGCTTCACTATATTCCTGACTGAATCTAAGAGAATCAATATTCCATAATAAATTACTTAATAGAGCAAGGCAGATGATGTGGTGAATGGTGGTTCTTGCTGTCAGGCCCAAGACAGAATACAGAATGCTCCATCTCTGAGAGACTTTTCAAATTAATACTAAAATATGACTTCTGAGATAGCTTGCAGAATGGTATCACTTCTGGCCATCTGACTTCTAGTTCCCATGCAAAACTCCCATTGCTGGAAGCTGGCAGGACATAGTACCTACCTGTAAAAATACACTCACAGGGGCTTTTGCTCAGAACTTTGGCAGGTGCTGGAAGCCATAAAACAAGTGCATATCTCCACAATTCCAGAGTAGTAATTAGTTCACCCCAAAGACAATACAGATAGCTTCATAGTACAGACTTTGTGTCTCTGGCTGCATTGAAAACTGTGAGATATGATCTTTATGGCCTAGCCTATAAAGTGATTTCATTTCAGATATTTTTTAAAGTTTGCTGGACTGAGGCTAACTTCCTGTATTCCAGTTTCCTCTGTTAAAGCATACACATTTAAACAGTTATAATAGTGCATGTACATTTCTGTTCTCTGCACTAGAGCACATTGTGGATACATTTATAGTGCCTGTATATTTCTGTTCTCTGCACTAGGACACATTGTGGATACATTTCACACAGAAGTACTTTACAAATACCTTTTTAACATAAACATCTGCACAAATCAGTTTGATATACACATGACATACACTTCTAATATATTTGTAACACCATCATCTTGTATAAATCAGTTCTAATACATTTGTAACACAAACATCTTGTATAAATCAGTTTGATATTCACAAATGACATATAATTATTTACAAAATTCCTGCTGGTTGTGCTGGCAGTGCCACCTTTTGTCACAATACCCTTTGGAAATCAAATACTCCTGCAAATTACAACATTGATAGCACCCCCCCCCCCCAAGGGATGATCCAGTGGTGAGAGATCTGGGTAGTCAGATAGCAATCTGAACTGCTGCTAACTCACATGCATGGGTTAATATCCAAGGCAACCCAAGCACATATTGGGATGTTGATACCCAGAAGTGAGAGCTGCTTTGGGATTATCAGCCCAGGGCACTCCCTACCTACAGGATGTCACCAAGGGACACATGAGGAATGGGGGTTATGTAGAAAAAAACACACACAGCAATATGAGGCTGCACTGGGTTGTCTTGATCTTCTAATCATCCCTGAGCATGGGACAGAAAAAGGTCTAGGGGAGACAGGAAAACACGACAGACCCAGTACCAGTGGCAGATAATGGTCAGCTGCAGTGTGCAGGGACAGCCAAAAATAAAATTACTGACATCAAAGTGACAAAGTGATGGTTCAGCAATGTCAGTACTGTATCATCTATAACATTCCCAAATGGTTACAACATGCCCTTGTCAAAGCAAGTACTCACAGTCTACTCCACAGTACATGAATGAATTTGTGGAGCAAATGGTGGTAAAAGTCATTCTTAGGAAGCACTTTGAAGTAAATTTCACCTGCCTCCACCAGGAAAATCTAACTACACTGTGTGACTACCCATGCTTCCCTCCCTCCTCCCCTCTGAGGTTGGGGACGCACATCCTTCCTATCAGTGGATCAGATGCCCCAGCCACTAGTCCAGCCAGGGTTAGCTGTGTCACAGTCAAGGCTTAATCCCTCTCCACTTGATACAGTAACTTTTATTGTTTTTGTAAGTGTTAGTACTCTCCTGGAATGGATTTGCTTTCCAGCTCAGGGTACCTAGTGTCATGTGTTTGGCACTCATTTGAACTAGAGATGGTTTACAGATGAGGTCCTGATGTGCTATATTTCATTTGTAGAAATGTGTTCTGCAAACTTACTCTGTTGATTAATGGCATCTGCATAGCTGCTCTGTTCCTGGGCTGTTTCTAGTATGCAGCTGTACTTTCAGCCTTTGCCTGTGTTTGTACTAAGTAACTCTATTTTGGTGTACCAGCCCTACATGATGCAGGGTATCATATCGTATCATTCTAAAAAACTTTAGCAGAACTAGGGTCACTCTGTAGGGACTCACTGAACTTCATAAATCTAATCCAGCATTATCTACATTTGGTCTACTTACCAAATATTACTTACCTGGTATGGCTAACTAGAGATCAAAAGTAAAGTAAACAGCAACCATTTGAAATGTCAGGAACCACTAGAGTGAGTCCCAAAATGTGGAGACTGAATGGCTGAAAGATCAGGCTTGCATAGACTACGTCCAAGATGCCATTTCTCAGAGTATTCCCTTTTCTCTAAGGTATGGTGATCTCAGAGTTGGTGTATATAAGATGTGGGGAGTATGGGGGGGGGGGGGTTGCCCTTCTGCAAAAAGAAGGTTTAAGGAGAACAGCAATCTTCGAAATTCACTCTTCTCCTGTGTTTCCAGTGGGGTTTTTTTGGCTTTTCAGCACTCGGCATTCCTAGTGCTGACATTACAATAGGGAGCCAAATTAAATACCTGAATGTATAAAACATTTCAAAATACATGATTCATTGCAAGTGTCTGTCCATCTCATATAAAAACTTAATTTACTTATTAAATAAATTAGGCAATACATTTATCAATGAATAAATTATTCTTGGGTCTAAAAATTAGGAAAGTGCAGTTCAAAACAAAATATAGCTGCTCTAAACCTAACTTCCTTTGTCTGATGAAGTTATTTTATTTGAAATAAATGTTTGTTTAAGACGCCTTAAACAAATAAATTTATTTGGCATTTTATGATTAAAAAAACTGCAAATAATCAAATATCACTGCTCCAGATTGTTTTTAAAGAAATAATTACACAAATGGAGAACACTAGGCACCGTTCTAAGATTTTAGTACAGAATGTTTTGATTTAGCAGGTGGATTGTAGTTATTAAAGCTTTATGCAAAATGTTCTATTTGTGACTTCTTTGTTGTTTTATATTTGAATATAACATTTGAATAACACACCATTAATGACAGCTAAAAACACAGTTACCAAGTTCAATTTGCTATCACACCAGGTGTTGCATAATGTGAGTGTTACCTGATCAGAATGGATCTATGATGTTCCTGAGTCAGGAAAAGACATGGATACAGATTAAGTATGGCCTGAAGTTTGTATCATCTCTAGAAACTGCTTCACAAAGTCAGTACACTTACCTAATCCTGCATTACAGCTCTTGTTTAGGCATGAAATGGAATGATGAGTTTGCTAACAAACTAGGACAAAAGATCAAATCATATGATGTCATACAATGACATCAAAAGAGGAGTTTGTGTAGCTTGCCTGAGTGTTGCAGTTAGCCCAGTGCAGCTGCCCCTCAACATTCCACCTTTCACTATTCATATCACATGGTTTTGTTTTAATATTACTTTGTCTTGTCTCAGCTACCAGTTTTGGTAAGTTATTATACCTGCTAAATTATCTCAGTGAAGAAATAATCTGGTAGAGCTGTTTCTTACTACTGCCTGTCCTTTTTACTGAATATAATCCAATCAACCATTTATTACATCCAAGTGACGCCTCCAGGTGCATCTGCAGTTAACTCCTACTGATGCCTTTAAGCGTCAAATATTTCTTGTTCATATATGCATCAATAATTCCAAAACCATGTTATGTACAAGGCTTTAAAATATTTTGTCTTAAAGCTTACACAATCGTAAACTCAATTGCATTAAGACCTCTGTCTTGTGCAGGTAAATAGATATTAACTGTTGTTTTTATGATATTAATTTATATAGATATAATTTTCACATTTTTCTAAATATCTCAACAACCAAGTAATGCAGACAGAACTCCTTAGTCTCATATGAAAGCTCTCAGCTAGATGAATAAATGCTGCTGACAATATATTTATAACTTGAGTGGTTGCCGAGATATTGTAAGTTGTTTATAAAATATTACAAATGTAATAGTTTCTGTGTTTACTGTGACATAAAATTTAGTTTAAACCTAGAACCTAAAGAATACTGCCACTATAAAAACAGATTGTCCTGAAGAGTTTACCATTTATACTTCTTTCATAATCCCTATGGTTCCAGAAATATGAACGTTTGAAATGTGAGGACATAATTTGATTCTGTTAAAAGGCTTAGGTTCCGCCCATTGAAAATTACAGTGCAAACTTCCTGAGCTCCATTGCAGTGAATGAGTTGCATTGTGTAGCCATATCATGCCCTGATATATCTGCTATTTTTAATGAATAGAGGCCATGGTTTTAAACCTCTCTTCTTATGGCATTATCTCCATTTTTGTTCACCATCCTGGCTACTTCCCTGAGATCATTTATGAACAGCGCGACTTCTTTGCCCATATAAGCCATAACTGTGCAACATATTCCATTCTCTGTTCTCAGAAGGACCTGGTACTATACTATCACTGGATGCTGTAGTCTTGGATATATGCCCTCAAATTTGGTTTGCCCTTACTTTTTCACACTAAGGCTAATGGTTAATACTTGCTCTCAAGTCCTTCTTCTCCAGTTTTTTAGGAGCAAATCTTGGAATTGCACACTGCACTCAGGTTCTCATTTGTCGTGTGTTTTGCATGCATTTGAAGGGCCGACACAGAGCTGTCAGCATGGAGATCATATCTCCAGCCACCTAAAGTTCCTTACATGGTATCCACCAAATGCTATCTTCTCAGTTTTGCTGTCATCTTCAAAGACACTGCTCTAGTTTTCTCTGCCCTATTTAAGATGTTTGAGTTTAGACATTAACATATTAATTATGTCAGACATAATTTGGACTATCACTCATTAGAACACTTCACATTCTGCATTTTTTCAACTTGCTGTATGCCTACACAGTTTGCTACCTTCTACTATGCCCTCAATTTCAGAAGATGTTTGTGGTGCTAGATGGAGCCAAAATTGCTGAAGTCCATGTATATTACATCCACAAGTTTGCCTCTGCTCATTTTGCTGATAATTCAGCCATAGAACTGTTTTGGGATATTCTGACAGGATTTATCTCTAGTGATGTCATGTTGGACATTGTCAATTAAGCAATCCTTTCTGTTCAGGGACCTCATAAATCTTGAAGACAGGACTGACTTGGTCACTTATTTATTTTACCCAGCACTAAGTCAGGCACAGTAGCTTGTATTTCACTGGCTTGTCTCAGCCTGAAAGATGTGTTTCACCACTATTCGCTTCCATACTCATTGGGCCACCCTTTACTTAATGGACCTGACAGTTCTGTTAGAGCTTCAGATGGTGTCCTCACAGAATTCATGAGGATTCAGGCCTCTGTACCTTATCCTCACTTAATGTTCTCATCATCTTCCTTACTTCCTCAGTCTTTATTATTACCACCACTCAAACCCCAGATTGTTTGCTGCTTTTCAAAATTGGTAACCTGCCCTTCTTTTCCTTGAGGAACCCTGACAAGATGTGATCATTTAATATTCTCAGCTGTTTCTTGACTTCCTTATACTTCTGACTGTGACAAACACAAACATCCACATATCTAGGGGTCCAATATGTTGATGGACATTGCCAATCCACACAATTCCCTAACATCTCCTATTATCAACAATGACACCATAAATACTATTTATAGACTTCTACACTTCTTAGGCAGATGACTGCTCAGTCAAATGTAATTTTAATAATTTTTGACCATATGTGGTTTAGTCAAAGAGACATTTAACCAAATGTCACAAAATTTTATATATATATATATATATATATATATATATATATATATATATATATATTTTATAGATATATATGTGTGTGTGTGTGTGTGTGTGTGTGTGTGAGTTCCCTTCAGAATGTCGAATTTCCAAAACCTTGAATTTCATATGATCGAGACCATATGATCTTAGTTTTGAAATCTCGAAATTCTGAACAGAGATCTGCATACAGCATGGAATGGGAGATTTCCCTTTTCCTCTCTGTAGTGTGATCTTGGAGTTGGTATATTTAAAGGGGGTTCAGGGGGGCTTGGCTTGAGAAACTTGTTTTTTTATTTTACGAAATTCGAAGTTTTGGAAATTCAACATTCTGAAGTGAATCCATATATATATATATATATATATATATATATATATATATATATATATATATATGGGTCTACTACTAATTACCGACACGACGATTCCCCGACAGAAAACTCACCGACGCCAGATGACCGACAACACACAAACCCGACACAAACCCGACAACGCAAAACACCGAACACCATTACACCGACACACGGAACGTAAACAACACGCGACACTACATAGCATACACACTAGCCCTGACCCAAACCCTAACCCTAAGGTCCGACACTATCGCACACTTCACCTACCTGCACCCTAACCCTAACTCACTTAACCCACCCCTAGCCCAAGCTCCGACACTAATGCACACATCACCTACCTGCACCCTAACCCTAATTCACTTAACCCACCCCTAGCCCAAGCTCCGACACTAATGCACACATCACCTACCTGCACCCTAACCCTAACTCACTTAACCCGTCCCTAAACTACAGTCCCTCACTAGCACACACTTACCTTACCCGAACCATACCTCCGACACGAACACACACTCACCTTTCCCACAGCCTAACCCGACATCCCACAATCTCGAGCACTTACCTGACCGCTCCTAACTCCGTCACCATCGCACACTTACCGCGTCGCAATCGCACATTCCCTTGTCGGTCTTTCCGCTGTCGGCAAATCACCCTGTCGGTACACTTACCTGTCGGTCATCTGGCGTCGGTGAGTTTTCTGTCGGGGAATCGTCGTGTCGGTAATTAGTAGTAGACCCATATATATATATATATATATATATATATATATATATATATATATACACATACACACTGGCAGTTCCTGTTAGTGCAGTTGAAGACAGAAAGGTTTGTTGTGTGATTTATAGAAATAGTCGATCAAAATTAGATTGTTTGGGGCTGTGTCAGGAAATATTTGTCTTTACATGAGATAGATATAAGAATAAGATGCACTTTTGTATTCATAGGCGGTTACTAAGCATGAGGACACTACTGAGGAGCCTAAACCTAATTTTCCCAATTATCCAAGAGCACATTCTGGTGTAATGGTTTGCTCAGAGTCACACAAGTAGGTAAATAAAGACCAAGGGAATCAAATCCTAGAGTACAGAAATAAATTCATTAGCAGCTTTATAGCCTTAATCTACATGCCTACTGTCATACTTTGTACAAATACTATATAGAGAAGAAGGGAGGATAGGTGTACAAAAAAGGCTAAAGTAAAAGAATTCCATATATGGTGCTTAATGAAAGTGGACAATTACAGGAAGAGATACAAAATGTAGTCAGTGCCAGTAGATCAACAGGTAGCACACTTTCCTTTGGTGTTGGAAAATCAGAAGGCTGTGGGTTCTATTCCCACTCCGGGAGACTGTATTAATTTGAGCTATTAACAATCTACTTTCTGTGGTACAGGGTTTGATTTCCTCAGCCTTCATTTACCACTTACTAATGCTGTGCAATAGGGCTGAGTTCTGGGACCACTCCTGGTCGGAATATACTTCTCTAAAGTCAGGGCTAATGTGGAAGGCCTCTGGATGGCAAAGTTTGCCGACTACTGCAAGCTGGGGGGGCAATCATTGAATCCCCCACTGGTATAGATTTCCTTTAGGAGGGTTTAGATCAGACAAATGATTGTTGCCAGAACCATGGCCTAAAAATTAAATGCAAAAAATGCATTATCATACTTTTTTAGGAAGTCACATACCTCTGTGCACACTGCCTACCTTGACCTAGCCAAAGCCTTTGACACTATTCCACACTCGGGCATAATAGATAAACTCACCCAGCTAGCCACCAACTCATATGTTACCAGATGTATAGCTAACTGGCTCACTGATAGAACTCACTCAGTCAAAATAAAGGAAGCCATCTCTAGTAGTAGACCCATAATGAGCGGCGTACTCCAAGGATCGGTCTTGAGGTCTCTACTGTTTGGGATATACTTTTCTGAGATGCAAGCCAAAACCAGTGGTCTGCGGCTGACCAAGTCTGCAGATGACTGCAAGCTGGGTACTGTCTTAAATTCTCTAGTGATGTTAACATCCTCCAAGAGGCCTTACTCAAACTAATGACTGGTAACAGAAGCATGGCCTCAAATGGAATGCCAAGAAATGCATCATTATCTCCTTTGGGGAAAATGGCAACCTCTCTAATTATCACATTAATAACAACATGCTAAGCACACAATCAGTTGTGAGGGACTTGGGAACCCAGGTTGATAGCAAACTGACTTTTGACCACCACGTTGCCTCAATTGTACTGAAGGCTTTCTACATGGCCCACTTCCTAAGTAAGGGTATTTCATCCAGGAACAAGGAAGTCATAACATCCCTGTACTCTTCCCTTATCAGACCCATTGTCAAGCACAATGCCCCCTTCAGCATCTACCTTGCCAAGCACATGCAGCAGCTGGTGAGACCACAGAGGTTCCTGACAAGGAAAATCCATGGTCTCAAACACCTATCCTATACAGATAGACTAAAAGCCCTGTCTCTCTACTCAGTCTTGTACAGACTGCTCAGAAGTGACCTGTGTCTGGCATACAAGGCCATCTCAGACCCAGCCTTGATGGAGTTGCTGCATACCTGTAAGTCAAATTCCACTCACACAACCTGCACCCAAGGCCTCAACCTGTTCTGTGAAATTAATAGAACTTGTTGGCAGGATAGATTTGTGTCCCAGAGACTCCCCTATCTGTGGAATAGACTCCCTCTCCATGTCAAGCAGAGTACCTCACTAGCTCTCTTTAAGAGGAACCCGGACAACTGGATGGGAAACAGAAAATACACCCCTGGGATTTCCACCTGTGCCACTGCTGGACAGAGGAAACAGGTGCTGACTTTGTGGAAACATGAGTAAAATTCTTGGCTAGGCTTATAAGGGCCTCTGGACCAATAGCGCAGTATCATCCTATGAACCTATGAACATCAATAGCACATCCCTAAGAGTAGACTCAGAGGTCTGAGATCTAAGTATGCAGATAGATAGTAGCCTGAACTTTAACTGCTATGCCTCCACAATGATGAGGAAGTCCCTCTATGTGGCACAACTTATAAGTACAGGTATGACATCCAGATCCAAGGAAATTGTAGCCCTGCTGTACTCAGCCCTCATTAGACTAATAATTGAGTACAATGCACCATTTGGGATGTAGATGACTAGACCCTTACAGCAGCTGAAGTAAACTCAGGGTTTCTTCACAAAGAAAATACAGGGTGCAAAAAACATGTCTTATGTGGACAGACTAAAAGCACTATCCATCTACCCTGTCTCCTATCGACTATTAAGGCATGAGCTATGCCTGACCTACAAAGGACTGACAAATCTAGCCCTGCTAGAGCTACTATACATTTGCAAGTTAGTTTAACAGCACAGAGGTCACCTGATCTAAGGATCTAAACTTTGTCAGCAACTCAAACAAAACATGCTGGACAGACAGATATGTGTCTTGGAAATTGCTCCTTTTTTGGAACAGGCTTCTTGTTAAGCAGAGCCCTTCCCTGGCCCTCTTCAAATGCAATTTGGATCAATAGATGGGGAATCACAAATTCACACGTAGGGTAGTGTCTCTGTCCTTTATGGACAGGGGCAATCTGTTAGATACTCAAGGCATAGGCACAAATCCATGCCATCCTCTTTCTCCTAGATGCCATATATTGGGTAAAATCGGGTTATACTGACTAGGCTTGAAAGGCACTTAAGCTGTTAGCATAGTAATCTCCTAAGAACCTATGAAAAAAAACTTGATGGAAAAGAAGTTGTAATTTTACAATAAGACTTTGGGGTAAGTATGTTTACACTCCCCTGACTATCATAACACCCTGTTGGTAAAATTAATGCAGCACGGAGTAAGCAAAATAATAAATGGGTTACATAACTGAGCAAGCAGATACTACAACGTCCTGTGGTGGTTCTGGAAATGTTTCAGATATATTATTAGACCTTATATAAAGCTAATATATGTACGTGCAGCATGAGGAAGCAATTAACTACTTGAGTAGGTTGCAGTTTAATAAAACACATGTAGTGGGTTACACCTTCTGTACCCCTCTAACAAATGCAAACGCCAAAGTGGTATCAACTTGGTGAAGAAGACAGAAGAGGGGAACAAAATGACGTTTATTTCATTTTTCTTCCCTTTTCATTATTTTCATTAGTTGGTTGATGAAAATAGAAGAAAACTGAGATTAACAAAGCCTAAAGTAAAGAAGAGACATTCAAAACAATTGCCTTAGAAAACTTTAAACTTAAAAATTACTCATTGACATCAGAATGCTTAAAACGTTAGCCAGAAGATCAGAATGATTACAAAAGAAATCACTATTCATGAATTATTAAAATGAATATATTTCACACAATTTTAAATATTTTTGAAAATTTTCTGCTTCTAAAAATAGTATCGACATTGATGAAGAACAGCTAGAATATGTTATGAATAATAATGTTAAGAAGTGATTATCAGAAAACATGTTAATGATGTTGTTGTTGTGTCTTTCGGCTTTTCCCGGTTAGGGGTCGCCACAGCGGAACTCCGGTCCGCTAATGACTGGCTGTAGATTTTTACGTGCCGAGCTGCCAGCCCCGACACACAACCTTCAACGAAGGTACGCCCATTCACGCATGTCTCCCCACAGAAGACGCTTTAGCTGAGAATCAAACACAACGTCTTACTGTGAGGCGACAATGCTACCGCAGCACCACCACAGAAAAAATGTTAATAATTTAACAAAATGTAATATTTCTCAGGTTAAAGATCATATAAACATTAAAAAAATTAAAAATAAAAAATGATGGATCAATTTGATTCTAGAAATTATAAATTGTTTCAACATAAGATAATTGGTATCTTTCATATAGTTTTTTAATTGAAACTAGAGTGATATCTTCATCCTGGACACATTGTTTAAAAGTCCCAATGTTGAAAAATGTTACAACTTTGACAGACTGCAGTTCCTATAGATCTATGCAACTCTTGAACACTGACATTAAAATCAGTTCTCATGTTAGGACCTAACAGTTGTCCAAAACATAATTTTAAAAGCTATCAGATGTTTTGCTCTGCAGTGTCAAACAGCTTTTAAAGCCATCAGTTCTACAGAGGGGCACATTGCTTCTGCCTTCTGTCTGTCTTATAGCACTGAGGACTTTGCTGACTTTCAGTGGCTTTGAAAGCCTGTAAAACTCTCTTTTTTCTGTAACTAGTAGTACTTGTGGCAGATAAATCTCCTTGTACTACAAAGTATTAAGACTGGATCTCTGATCATAACCAGATTTTGTGTTCTCAACTTGGATGCTCAGATTCACTTTCAAGGTGAATTTCTTGAAATACCTTTCTCAAACACATAATAAACTGATTATGATCAGATACGTAATCATAATTGTCTATATTATATATATGGTCAAGTTGTTTTTTTTTTTTAAATATTATGTTACTTTTTTAAATACACCTAGTCTGATCCTTCTATATAAGAATGGAAATATAAGCCTGTAATTCTAGTTGTTAAAATGCACATGGAGATTTTGATGTCAGTGTTCAAGAGTTGCATAGATCTACAGGAACTGCAGTCTATCAAAGATTTATTACTTTTCAATATTGGAACTGTTAAAAAATGTTTCCAGGATGAAGATATCACTCTAGTTTTAATTAAAAAAACTACATGAAGGATATCAATCATCTTATGTGGAAACAATTTATAATTTTATTATAGCTTGTCTTTTTTTTATTTCATGGTATAATTGTGGCATGCCATGTATTACATTTAATGTTATAATATGTTTAGATACAGAAAAACGTTTTCAGTTGTGTTGGTTGGACATACTTCTTTAAAATGGTACTGAAAAAATCCTTTAATAGTTATTGTTAATCCCTCCCATTCCATACATACAAACTTTCATCAATGTAAACTGAAATAAACTGTAACTACTTGATTGTTTTATACCAACAGCCCTCCCCATAACCATTATAACATTATTCAAAGTTAATATCCAAACACTTGGCACAACTGAGATGACTGCAATGCTTTCTCATTAAAAAAATTAAGGGCTTAAATCATAAAAAAAATGCAGACCATCTAAAAGCTTTGTCCCTCTTCTCAATATCATAGAGGATAGGAAGAAGTGACCTCTGGTATGTGAGCATCAACAGACCCCTTCCTGTCAGACCAACTGCACATTTGCAAGTTCAGTGGTAGCATAAACACCCAAACAAGGTCTCTCAATCTCTTTTGCAACATAAACAGGATGGGCATGCTGGAAGGATAGATGTGTTTCCAATGAGACTATAAATGGTTTCAGTGACCGTTTCCTTCGGACTCTACATATACAGAATAATCCCTTAATGGACTTGAACTATATTTGCTCTGTGGATAATAATGAAACTAATATCAGCTATCAGGTACCTGAATTTCTACAACATTACAGGGATCTGGAAAACAAAATGTACACGTTTAAGAGGCTGCAATGGCAACAGCTACATTTGCAAGCCTCGCTGGAACATAAGATTATTCCCAGAGGACTACGTATTTTGAATATGCCTACCTATGGAGAGACATACCCTGATCTACTGAGACAGTATATGCGTTTGCTAATTGATTTTTTTCTGCCAATAGAAAATGAACTGAAAGAACAAATTATTGCTGCTGAAAGGGATATCTCTACACGTTTTTCTATTGATGTTATTTTAGATAAATTAGATCGTTTACAAGAAAATATTACTGTGTATGATAAGAAACTACAGGCTCTAAAACTCAAGAAGTTACAGAGGGATAAAAGGGATTTTGATAACATTCATGTTTTCTCCTGGCCAAGAGAAATTAACAGGCCCTTAGCCACAGTTAATGAAGACATAACCTCCATTCAACCAGACTCTATGCGAGGTCACACTAGAGCAACAACCATTCGTACTACATCTACAGCACAAGCATCACCTCCTCCCCCACCCTCAGCCTTAGCCAAAGCAGTGGTTGAAACAGTAAACGTTAGAGAGAATCTGCTAATGGAAGCAGCAACTGCCAATAACTGCCACAGAGCTATGATACAGGAACCTACTGCTGGCCCTTCGACAACACAAAGGAATTTACATGGCACTTCTTTAGGCACTCCAGAAGATACACAAATTACTTTTAAGAATCCACTATCCATCAGGGCACGATCAAGAAGCCTAAACAATCAAGACAATTGATCGAGACAAGGGAGCATGGAATGGAATCCGAATCATACCAAGCGGAAACAAATGTAAGCCACAATCTGATTTTTAACATTTCTTCTCTTAGGCTCACTAGTGAACATATTGCGCTATTGAATAAAGGACTGTCCTTTGTTCCAGCTAAACGAGCCAACCCAGTTACTATGTTAAAAGACTTGAGGTTATTGGGAAGGAACTTGTCTCTGAAAAATGTTTTTGCTTCTGGGGTAAACAATGCTGAAGTACACAAGCGTTATCAGAAACCAAGTACTTTCATTCCTACTTCGCACCCTGCGATACAAACTTTTATTAATGTTTGTGAACAAGATTTTAGATCTCTTTTTTTCTAAAGGTACTAAAACTCAGTTTTATAATTTATCAAGCAATGAAAATAAGGCCTTACATGAACTAGTTAATATGAATTCCATTGAAACCAAGCAGGCCGATAAAGGTGGTGGAATTGTGTTGCTTGATACTGAGTTGTATTTACAACAAATGAATGATTTATTGAGTGCATCTGGTGCATATCAATGTATTTCTTTTGCAACTGTTAAAGGTATTATTGACAAGGTTTCATTTTTAATTTTTGATTTACTTATGACAGGTATGATAGATGAGGATTTTATTTAAATTTTTTTAACACTCAAAATCCCATTATTCCCAGAATGTATGGCCTTCCAAAGATACATAAACATGCCACCATACCACCAATGAGACCTATTGTCTCAGGTGCTGGATGGTGTTGGATGGTGTACAGAAGCACTATCCATTTATGTAGAAGGCAATTTACATACATTACTTAATGACTGCTACAGACTGCGGTGGTGGTGCTGCGGTAGCATTGTCGCCTCACAGTAAGACGTTGTCCTGTTCGATTCTCAGCTAGAGCGTCTTCTGTGTGGAGACATGCGTGAATGGGCGTACCTTTGTTGAAGGTTGTGTGTCAGGGCCGGCAACTCAGCACGTAAAAATCTACTGCCAATCATTAGCGGACCGGAGTTCCGCTGTGGCGACCCCTAACCAGGAAAAGCCAAAAGACACAAACAAACAAACTTAATGACTGCTACACCATTCTCAGGGACACCAAAAGCTTTCTTGAAAGACTACATAATAGATTAGAGACTATTGATTGTGAGTATATGTTGGTTACTATGGACATTGAAGCATTATTTACATCTATACCCAACGATTGGGATGTTGAGATGAATAGAGAGTTTCTCAATATCAATCACTCTTTTGATAATAATAAGATTGAACTTATATGTGCCCTATTAGATATTATCTTAGAGAACAATGTTTTTGTGTTTAATAATGAGTTCTTCCTTCAGAAGGTTGGCGTGGCTATGGGCACAGCTTGTGCCAATAGCTATGCCAACCTAGCTTTAGTTTGCTGGGAACAGTCTCATCTCCTGAGAGAGATAAACCCTTTTTTTGAACACATTCTCTGGTATGTCCGATTTGTGGACAACATTTTCCTTCTATGGAAGGGAAACAATCAATAATTGGATGAATGTGTCTAATACATTCACACTACTACTAGGTTTTTGAAATTTACTTATCAATGTTCATACAGTGAAATTCATTTTTTAGATGTATTAGTTAAAAAATCAGAACAACAGATATTGAATAGTAGCATTTACAGAAAGCCCACAAGGAAAAATGCTCTGTTGCACAGGTTCAGCATGCATCCTAGACACATTTCTAAGAACGTTGTCAAAGGACAAGTTTATAGGATTTTGAGACTATACAGCGACGACTGAGCAGCACAGCTAGCTCTGGAAGTAGCTAAACAAGAATTTTTAGATAGAGGATATAGTACACAAGACATTGACAGTGCCATTACTGAAGCCTGGAGGCAACGCAGTGGCAGATGCAAACCATATCTCAGTGAAGATCAATCTTTGGATTCATGGCAGAGACTGGTGTACAACACCAATGGTTTTAGGGTTATTATGCAATATTCCAGTGATATTAATGAATATACCAACATCATTAAAAAACATTGGAGTATTTTAGAAGAAACACCTGGGTTGACAGAGAAAATTGGAAACCCCCCCTCTTTTACGTTTAGGAATAACATCTCACTGAAACAGCATCTGTGCAATGAAAAGAGATCACAGCATACTGGTAAAATGTATCTCTTTGGCACATTTTTTTGCAAGCATTGCATAGCCTGCCAACACATTCATGTTAGTACCAGTTATACCCATCTATCTTTAAGCTTTAAAATTAAGAGCAAATGCTTTGCCAACTGCAGAACTTCTAATGTAGTATACTTCTCTTTCTGCGTGTCCTGCCATTCATTTTATGTAGGAAAAATGAATAGAATGTTCAAAGATAGAGTGCTTGAACATATTAGGGACATTAAAAATAAGAAAGACAGTAGTGCATTAGCTAACCGTGTAAGCTGTGAAGATCCTACACATATTTTTACATTTTTTTGTGATACAAGTAATACATCCTGACATCAGAGAGGGCGACATTGAGAATCACACAGAAAGCATTGAGCAAGAATGGATACTGAAGCTTAATGCTGAAAAAACCCAGGTTTGAATGGCATTGCTTCCCTTAAACCTTTTCTCAAAGCATGTCCATTGCCACATAAATTCTAGTAACCTGTCCTTGGAAGCTTTAATTTTTAGTATGATATATACAGAAATGGTTAGCTTGTTGTTATGTGCAGTGTTATTGTTATGTGAAATGTTTTCTCTACTTTTATAAGAGCTTAGTAAGGCTATACAATGTGCAGCACTCATGTGTTTTTAATTTAACTAATCATGACAATTTTTTAATTAACTATAACCAATAACCTTAGCAGTGCTGATCACCTGACATGTCTTTTACTTATTTCAATGTTTTATAGTATTTTACTAGCTGTCTGATGAAGCGACTTGGTTAGTTGCGAAAGCGATTACTTTTTTGTTTAAATAAAATCTTTGGTGTGTGAGCTTTTGGTGCAGTTTTTATTCTATTTTACTTCATTTTCTCTGCACCTCGCTCTGTTTCCCTGGAGCTGCGTTATCTTTTACTTCTTTTACTCTATTCAAATGTAATTCAGATGATTGGATGGGAAACTGTAAATTCATCCCTTCCCCTGGCTTAGTACCCATGTCCCTTATGGAAAGGGGCAACAAACAAATGTCCTGACATGTCCATGTTCTGCCCACTTCTGGGTTATTCAAGCGGAAAATATAAGGGCTAAAAACTACCAAGAGAATGTAAGGCTAGGCTTCTTAAAATCCTCACAGATCAGTAACCTAGTAAGTACCTATGAATCTATGAACCTATGAAGGTGATGGGATGTAGACTACTGAGGTAATTTAACATGTCCTTCAAGGAGAAATTGAACTAATTACGCGTTTGGGTCATTACTAGGCACAGAGTCACTTTTAGCTAATAAGTGGGAGAGAGAGAGAGAGACATTAGCATCACTTTTGATGAATAACACAGTACTGCCCCACCTTGATGAATTCCAGGTCTGTTGTCTTCAAGACTACAAATTCTTAATAGGGGCTTTATTGCTAGAAGGAAGAATAAAGACAACATGGACTGCTGTCTCTACACAATGAAAAAGAATGCTCAGAAAATGCCTTATTACATTCCTGGTCATATAGATCATCATGAGTCATCTGATAAAAGTTGTTTCAAAGCCACATTTCTCTGAACAAAAAAAAAAAAAAAAAGACTCAGGGGAGATTAATGTCTATTATTATCCTGCAGTTAGGGTTACCACCTGTCCCACTTTGCGAAGGACAGTTCCTCTTTGGGCAGTTGTGTCCTGACAACAAAATTGTAAAAATGGCAAATGTCCTGAGATTTTAGGACAAAATTATTTCCTATATTTTATGTAATAGTTGCATAAAACAGTTATTCTGTATCTAAAATACCTAAATGTTGTAAGAAACAGAATAAGCAACTAAAATGCTACAAGAATAAGATTTTATTTAGGCAAAAAAGTTAAGTTCTAACCTTTGTACTGACTGTGGGTATGTGTCGGCCTGTAAAATCTGATGTTTCTACCAAAAATGTCCCACTTTGGCCATTTGAAAAGGTGGCAACCCTACCTGCAGTAAATCTATATCTGGGGAAAGAGCATCTTGAAATTTATCAAATCAGGATACGTTAGAGCATTAACAAATGCTCAGATGCCAATTGTATTGAGTGAAAGAAAATAGAAATATAAACTGTAAATTCTGATTTCAGATCAAAGGAGTACGAATGAAACTGTCAAAAATAATTTATTATCTAGGAAATTATTTAATTTGATTTATTCTTATAACATCAAGATAATCATTGAGAGTAATTAAAAATTCTTAAGGGATTCCTATATACAGATGAAGTGGCCCTGATTTTGTGCATATTAGAAGTAAAATTTTAAAAGAAATTCAAGAAAAAATACATCTCCAGTTAGAGAAGCAGGTGAAATGTAGATGTGTGGAAGCTATAATCAATATAGCTATTTATTACTAAACTTCAACAAAGTGTGTTTGAATGGAAAAGGTTATTATATTTCTGTGATGTTTTGTTGCATACTCAAAAATGTTGATGTAGCTTTCTTTATATCTTTCTCAAGATTTTACATAGGGAGAACATCAAGAAAATTGCAAAAGCAAATATATGAGCACATGTAGGCTGAAGTGCTGCCATGGGTTGAGAGCTGCAGGACCAGTCTGATAATAAAACTGATACTGTGGCAGAGAAACTGGGTTAACGAGGCTGAAAGTACAGAGATATGTTTGGCAGATGGAATAATCGGTTTTAAGAAAATGTCTCTGCAAATAGGTACAGTGGATGATAGAAAAAATATGCAAGTGCTGTAAGGCAAGAAAAAAAAAGCAGTATGTAACATGAAGGGAGGTGTTTGCTAGCAGAAAAGGTGAGCAGCTTCAGAAAAAAAAATACCAGCGGTAAGAATGAGAAGCAAAACCACTGTTACTGTTGACAGGTATGACATTATGGACAATGTTATATTAACAATAAGATTTACTTTAAAACATGCAAGAGCTTTTCTACATTTGGGGTCAGAAGATTATTGTGAGGTAACTTTAGAGATGTTTTCAAGAATAAAAAAAAAATATGGGTGAGACAGAAAAATAAATAACATCTCACCTTGGAAAAAATTTTATTTTTTTAGAACTTTGGCTTGCTGTTAAACAGAAAACTGAATATGCAGTTCAAAACTTTAGACATGGAGGAATTTGAACTTACAACTTTTTTCTTATGATTTGTGATAACGTAAATGAAATAAAGAAATGTATGATAACAGAAATGTATAGACAGAGAAGCAGAAAGTGTGGGTTACACTGGATATTGGTGACAGAAAATGATGGATCTATATTATTTGAACAAAGTTTTATAACTTTGAGTACCATATGGGCGATATATATGGTCAAAGTTATAAAACTTTGAAGAGTGAAGGAAAAAAAAAAAAGACTAAACCCTAAACCAAGGGTTGTAGGCAGGGGGGCAAGAACCCCTGCACCCTCCACACCCCACCTCTTTAAATATAACAACTCCGAGACCTCACTATAATGCGATAAAGGAAAGACTTCCCTTTACTGCACTGTAGTGGGATCTCAGAGTTGGTATATTTAAAGAGTCGGGGGTGTGGGGGTGTAGGAGGCCTTTCCCCCCTGCTTTAACACATTTGGTGACTTTTTCTTTTTCACTATTCGAAGTTTTATAACTTCGGCCATATGGTGTTGCCCATATGGTATTTGAAGTTATAAAAC
This sequence comes from Protopterus annectens, assembly GCF_019279795.1. NCBI lineage: Eukaryota > Metazoa > Chordata > Ceratodontiformes > Protopteridae > Protopterus > Protopterus annectens. Next base: position 378,522,158 of record NC_056726.1, read on the forward strand.
TTTGTTCAAATAATATAGACCCGAAAATGATAGCATATTTAAAACAAAATATAGTAAATGCGAAAAGAGCATCTGTTAGATATTGGGGCCAACCAAAGGTTTGCTTTTATTGTGGAGATGAAACACTTTTGATTCAGGAATGTACAAAAAGCAGGTGTAGGCAATGTGGGGCACAAGGCCATACCAGTGGAAATTATAGACCATTTTGTTAAAATAAGTACGATGTGTTAGCAAGTAAATAACAGGAAGATGGTGACTCAGAAACAGTGGCAGAACAAGAGCAGGAAGAAGGTAAATCTATTGGCATGAGGGTAAGAAGGAGGAAAAGTAAATAAGAACTGGAAGAAAAAAGATGCAAAAAAAGGGATGGGATTATTTAGGTATATTGGACTAAACATGAGCAGAGAGAGAAATGAAGTAAAACGTTTAATGGTTGTTGGGACTGCTGAAAGCTTCGGAGCTTGAAAACAAAGCATTTGGACTACGTTTTGCATCCAGGGAAGTACATTTAAACTACATTTGAAATATCACACTTACCTTACTCTTTAAATCAGTGCTGTGTGCTGTGTTTGTTTCTTATCTGAGGTTAAAGCTATTAATTTAAGACATTTTATAGTATGCAGTGCTTTTCAAGTGGTTTCTGTGCTGTGCCTAGGTGCTGTGACTAGGCTCTCAGTTTATTGCATTTTTGCTCTCTCTCTTCTAAATCTGAAGCTACAGCTGTTAATTTATTTGGTTTACACTGTCTATTGTTATTTTTCTGAGCTATTAAGTGGACTATTAGCATTACTCAATTGCTCATTTAATTCTGTGTTCTAGTCACTTTTCAAACGTAAAACAAAAAGCCAACTTTGGCCAGTTATGTGAGTTAAAAATAGAGCTTGTGGAAATTAACCCCACCCCCCCCACCCAGTATTTCACATTACACAGTCAGCTGTCTAGCCTGTCTTAGTCTTGGGACTGCTAGATGCTTGGAAGTGTGAAAACAAATCATTTGGACTATATTTTATATCCAAGAAAGTACATTTAAACTACATTTTAAAATATTGCACTTAACGTACCATTTAAATCAGTTTTGTGTGTTGTGTTTCTTCTTTATTTGAACTTAAAGCTATTAATTTCAGGCATTTTATAAAGTACAGTGCTTTTCAAGTGTTTTTTCTGCTGTGTCAATGTATTCTAACTGGGCTCTCATTATATTACATTTTTATTATGTCTCTTTTGAATCTGAAGCTACAGCTATTAATTGATTTTAGTTTTACAGATTCCTTTAAATAATTTTCTCTTTGCTCTGTGTTTCCTGTCAGTAATCTACAAAAGGTTCCAGAACATCTTACTGTGACATATCCTGTTCAAAAGCACCCTGCGTCAACTGCTGCTCCTTCCTATAGGAACCCTAAGGCAAATCACTCCACAACATTACCTGTGTCAGAGTTGCCATTGTTTCCTGTTCCTTCCCTTGCTGAGAACTTAAACTGGGTTTTCATTCTAGTCTCTTACAAAAGGCTCCAGAATATCATCATGTTGCAAATTGTCCTTAATCTTGGACCCATAATTCCATTATGATGTGACATTGCATATGTTGAATTCTCCACAATAAATGCTTCACTTCACAGATAATCCAGAACTTCAGTTTATTTTGTGTAACTTCTACCTTACTGACCCTCTTTTCTATATTCCCCTTTGTTTTCTTATTTTTTGAAGTATGAAATGTTCTATAACTGAGTGCCTTTGTCTGTATTTCTCTTCAAATATCTTTGGAGATGCTTTTTTGCACCTATTAGTTTGTTTTTCTTCTTACATAAATATTGTACCATACCAGATCTTTTTTTCCATGTCTGCCTTTCTTTATTATATATACCTTTCAAAAATCTCTGAGCTTTGTTCTTTAGATTTTTTGCAATTGTGGCATTGTTTATAAATCTGTTGTGATAATGAATTCAGATTGTTATTTGAAGCATTTGACAGCGTTTCTTGTGCAAGTATTTTTCATTCCTCTAATTTCTCTTACTCTTTTTGTATATCCTTTGTCTAGAAACTGGGCTTCTTGCATAATAGTACTGAACCGTAGTTTCTTTGTAATCCCTAATAGTCCATTTTGTCAATTTTATGGCACTTTTTTGGCCTGTCAGTTTTTGTGGGTTTTGTAAACCACTTCTTCATTTTACGATAGGGGTGACATCCTTGTCTGATCTTTGCCTAAACCTGTAGTAGGAATGTTTCCATGTAATGAGGATCATGTACTGACCTTTTTTTTCCAGTCCTGGTACCAGTGCATACACCATGAATGGCACATTTTTTTATCCTGGGACCTATGTGCCCAGCTGTTTTATTATTTTTTTAGCCTACCATTCTGTGTGATATATGGTATGTAAAATATATTCCACCTCTTAATAAATGTACCATGATACATATAGATGCAGCTGGGATGGATTGCACAGCTAGGCTTATAAAGGCACTGGTGGTCGTTATTCTAGTATATACCTATGAGCCTATATATACCCTGCATTTTGCACCTTGGTGAGGTTTTGTAAAAACAGGGTTCATCATGTGAAGGTATTCACTAAGACCTGAGGATTAATTCATTTCCAGCAATATTACTCTCCTCTTCTGCTAATTTAATCTCTCTATCTCTCCATTATATGCTCACTGGGATATGAACTGTGTTCTGAATTAGGTATGTTAATAAGAAAAAATGACGTAACTACATTAGCTGTCACAATTGTGATACCAGAGAGATTGATGATATGTGACTTGAGGAAAAATTGAAATTGTGTGAGGAGGAAAATTGGAAATTATTTATGGCCAATCACATTATATGTGTATACAAACATGACAGATATAAAGAAAGAAAATGTTTGAAGAATTAAAACAATGTATGATAGCAAATATGTCAATGGCAATGACTGGGGACTTTAATTGTAAGGTAAGAAAAGAAAAAGGAAAACTAGAACTAGATGTAAAGGTGTTAAAAAAAGTGATATGATGTGGAAACTTGAGAATAGGGAAAATAAGAGAATGGATGTACACAGGGGGAATTTTTAAACCAGAGATAGACGACATGAAGGAAGTGGCTGATGGAGCAGACAAACTACAGTTTTCAGATCATGAGGCAATGCGATCTGTATTAGGTGATAAAGAATAAATAATAGAAGACAAAAAAATGGAATCACTCCTATTTGACATCTAGATTCATAACCCAGAGGCTCCCTTCACTCTGGAATAAAAATCCCAGTCCAGGTTAGGCAGAGTCCCTCAGTGACTCTCTTCAAGAGGAATCTTGATGAGTGGATGGGGGATCGTAGGTTTACCCCGGGTATCACTTCTGTGTCACTGTTAGACAGAGGCACAGTATACTAACCTCGAAAAAGGGCATAGCAAAATTAATTTAAAATGGGTGGCGAAAGCCAAACACACTCTGGCTAGGCTTATAAATGCCCTAGGGCAGATAGCCTAGTATGAACCTATGAACCTATGAACTTCTTGGAGGTAAAGGCTAATTTCAAGGGCTTTTGGCTGACCAAATTTACAAATGACTGTAAAGTGGGAGCTATCATAGATTTCCTTAAGATACAAACATCTTACAAGAGGGTCTAAGACAGACAAATGACTGGTAATAAAGTCATGGATTAAAACTCAATGACAAGAAGTGCATTATAGTGCCTTTTGGGAAAACTTCTACTCAGGCTAATTACTCCATCGATACAACACCCCTGAAAGTTGACCCGGTAGTCAGGGATCTGGGAACATATGTAAACAGAAATCTAGTCTTTGGTCAACATGTGGCCAAAGTCATAAGAAAACCATTCTATGTTATCCAACTTAAAAATAAGGGCATGGCATCCGGGTCCAAGGAAGTCATAGTGCTACTTTATTTGGCTCTTATCAGACCTATTATCAAGTATAATGCCTCCTTCGGCATGTACCTGACCAGACATATGCATAAGTTGGAGCACCCACAAAGGTTCCTCACCAGGAGACTCTAGGGTATAAACTCATTGTCCTATACAGATTACATTAAAGCCCTATCATTGTACTTGGTCTCATACAGGCTGTTGAGAGGTGATCTATGCCTGACATACTAGGCATCCTCAGATAAAGCTCTGATGGATCTTTTCCACATACACAAAATGAACAGCTTCAGAACTACTAGATTCAGGGATTTAAATTATTCTTGTGATATAAATAAGACATGTTAGCCAGCTAGATATGTGTCTCAGAGGAGTCCAATGCTTTAAAACAGACTCCCCATCCATGTGAAGCAGAGTCCACCCTAACCCTATTTAAGCATAATTTTGACCAATGGATGGGAAACTGGAGATTCACCCTGGGTCTGGCCCTCATGTCTCTGATAGAGGCAGACAGTAACCTCTATAAACTTCCTAACATACCACCTCTTAATAAACGCACAATGATACATCTGGATGCATCTGGGTTGGATTGCACAGCTAGGCTTATTAAGCCCTTGGTGGCAGTTAGCCTAATATATACCTGCAGCATGTACAATCATGAATTGGGTGTTGGGTAATTACAGGGTCTTGAAAGTGCAATTTCTGTGCATAACTGTGATGTAGTGTCATTCTGATCCTTTTTACTTCATTTAATAATGAAATATTCTATTACAGAGCTGGCTCTGCTTCCACTACCCCTTCTGAAGAAGTTCCATTGCTGCACATTTGTTTTCTAGCACTAATAATGAAAACGATGTAGAAAGCATAGCTCTGAGTCTTCTCCCCATCAGTAATTGAGTAGGTGAAGGTCATATAGCTGGTAACTCTTTTAAAGGAGTGTTAGTTAACAATCTATAGGGATACAAGCACATCATTTCTTGAAAACAGCTTTTTTTACACTTTGTATCATGTGTTCAACATTCTCATTTTATTTACAGATACTGCAGACATCATCTGATATCATGTGTCTGTACTCTAGCTGTATAAAATAATTTGTTCTGGTATATCATGCCTTGTGAAAAATTAGTTTGATCACATTAATCACAGAAATACCTGTAGTATCTTTAAGTAGAATGACTTCTGGATATTAGCCATAGCAGTCAACATGGAGTACAAAGCTAATGTATATGTATTAGAATAAGTCAAGTTCACAGCTTGTCAGGCACACTTCACTGTCTTAAAAATCTAGCTTCCCTCTCAACACTCTGTGTATAATAACCAATGAATTAAACCTAGCAAATCCTTCAAATAATAATTGACTGAGTTTAAATTTGCTGCTGCTGCTCATCAACAGCACTCAAAACCCAATAATAAATCAATTCTAGACTGCATGAGTATAGCAAAATATTCAGCCAAGCATTTTACAACCACAAATATAATAAGGCCTTCCTCTTTCTTCTTATTACTTACTCCTCCAGAACCTGAGTTATCTCTGAACTCTTAACAGAATCTTCCATGTTCTGCTACTGTCAACACAATCAAAATAGCACTGTATCATCCTTAAGTGTGCCAACTGGCTTTACACTTAAGAACATGCTGATATTGTCTTCCTCTGACTCATGTACAAGGCACAAAAGTTATACACCATCCCCCTCAACCACTGATTAGAAGTTAAAACTAGTCATTACTAACTTCAGTTCACAGATAGCAAGGCATGAGTCTTAACAGGACCAATTAAACCCCCTCATCCTCCAGGCATTCTTTTTCCATTCTGACACAAAAGCTTTCAGTTTTACTCTGTAATGACTTTTGCAACCGTTCCACTTACAGTAGCTTCGGAAGTATACTAACAAACTACCTTAAACACTGAGCTGTGTGTCATTGCTTTATTGCACCATTAAACAGTCCCCCTTCTAGACTTCTGCTTATATTTTGTTGCATTGCCTCAGTTCTGTAACAGTGCTCCTTCTCAGTAAGTTCCCCTCACTTCCTCACATCCTTTATATTACACTTCATGTTCTAGTCCACATCATCTTCACAATCTTAGCACCCTATCCCCTTTTTCTTACTCTGCCCCTGTCAAAATTATTCACTGTTTTCTTTTATTGTGGCGCACATGGTAAGGAAAATAATCTTATCATTCAGTTTAATGAGCTTTGAAGCATTATTGATTTTATGTAAATGTAAGCTTGTAAATAATATTTTATAAAATGTTCACATTAGATTTTACACTTTTGTCATTGCTTCTTTTCTAGTCATAATGTTATGCTATTGGTTATTGCTACGCTGCTACTTTAACACTTCCAAGCTATACTTGAAATGGCTTGGTCTACATCAGTCCAGTACCCTGGTAAAAAATATTAATAAGTAAGCAAACTGTGGCAAAGTTAGAATTTCATAATAATGCAAATCATTCTTTTGGCTTTGATTCCTATACATGTCACAGTGTTTTAAATCTTGGGCCATTTATTTTATTTGCATATGGATGGTAGATATAAGGGCAAAGCTTGACATCTCTGCTTGTCTGTTTACACTTTGCCATTCACACACGTGGCTCGTGCCTTCATGATCAATTTGTTTCTTAAGTGAGATGAAATGATAATTTTATGTCCTTTAAACAAAAGCCCTCTATGCAGGATAACTCCTCTTGTTTGATAAGTGAGTGAATTTGATTAATACTGTCTCCTCATCCTGTCTTACAAATTAATGTAACAGTTGCATTTCTGTCTCATTTCTCATAGCAATTTTAATTCCTGCAGTTTCTCCGATGTAATTGGTATGCAGGCCACCTGCCATAGCATCTCTAAGTCTTCTTCAAGAAAATCTGTGCATTCCTTGAGATAGGATCTATAAAGCAAATTCAGTATGTATCATGGTTTGCAAAGTCATACCATTGCAGATTTAAAAGCATTGTTTGCAATCCAGTAGGTGCATTGATCAAAGATTTCTGGAAAATGTTCTGCAAGGGCTTGTGGTTTAACTTAACTTTAATGTTTTCCTTAAATGTAGGCATGATATTTTCAAATACTATTGCAAGCATATATATTTTCTATATGCACAAATGTACAAGCATTGATGCTTTCAGTGCATAGACATCAAATTTGCTCTCCTATACTAAAACAGTTTTCTCCTTTCTACCCTGCATCCGCTTGTAATTATTTAAGTAAAGCTACATCACAGTACTTTGGTGTTGCCATGGTAGTAACTAGCCTTTTCAGTAGTTCAAAGCTTCTAGCTTGATCTCTTGTTGCATTCCACCCTGCATCAGTTATCTTTTCTAAAGGTAGAATTATCTCTGACAAAGAAATATGAACATAGATATTGCACCTTCCCCAAGCACTGCATTAGTGAAAGTTTATCATTAGAAGGGCTCTGTATGTTTACTATGGTGTGTATTTTGCCAGTGTCTGTCTATAACCCATCAGATGTTAGTGACTCATATACTTCAAGGAAGCAACTCCATCTGACATTTGGCCTTGCTTAGCTTCAAACCTTGGAATCTTAGTCTGTCCAGCAGATTAGCCTATCTACTGTCGAGCTTGTGAGTTGTAGCACCACAGGCTAGAATATCATCTGTGATTCTCCAAATACCTTCCAGTTTCATAGTCGTATTTTCTATTGCACATTGAAATACTTCTGGTGTTAATGAAACAAAAAAGGTAGTTTTCAAGAATCTATTTCTATTCAAAGCCAATTTAAATGTACACATTATCCAGTTAAATCTGTCCATATCTCTAATACGCATCTAGTACTGCAAAGAAATTTGCATTGGGTACGGTAGCATCAATTTTTTTAACTCTCTTTTAAGGACAATATTCTTTCTTAATGTATATGTTGAGGATTAGTGTGTCTATGTAAACCCTACCCTTATCTTGTTAATTACAATCACCATAAATCTGTCCCAGTTAGCAGGTTCTGTCTGCCTGACTCTCACATCAAGTGAGTCCATGTATTTAAGATTGAGTTTCAGTATTTTAATTAAGAGCTATAAGAATTTTGCATGCAGCCTATATCACTGGTATGGCTACTAGCAGCAGTTTGATAGGTACTCTGTCTTCAAGCATCCTAAATCCAATTCTCAAATAAATCAGACTATCTCTCTAGAGTATGTGTCAAACTGCACTTTTACTTCAGCACTCTGCACTTTATAATTTTGTACTTGCAATGAAATACTTACAACTGACACATATTTGAATTATTGAGGTGGTGGGAACATACATGCCCCCCCCCCCTTTCTCTCACACTCTCTCTCTCTTTCTCTCTCTCTTTCTATCACTTTCTCTTTCTTTGACCAGACAGCCACTGTAAACCCATTAGCAGCCCAGAGGATGTAAGGGTAGTTCACTCCACAAGACCTGAAGCTGGTCTGCTTTCTACAGCTGCTCCTTGCCTCTGTGAGAAAGGATGGACCATTAAGGCTTTATGGGCAGGAAATCATACTCCACATGCCTCTTTTCAAGTCTAGAAATACCCAGCTCCTGCTTTCTCACAGTGAATGACCCAATTGTATGCAAGCAATGGAATCATCAGGCAGGTGCCCTGTGGCAATGAAATGATGAGGGGTTAAGGGGAGGGGTATACACTAAAAAAAATATATAGGGTCTTTTATCTGATGTGACAACATTTCTCAGATGTTCCAGGAATAACACAAAGTGGGTGGTCTCAGACAAGTCTTCTAACCACAGTAAATGAAAAACAACCATGATTCATATTACCCCCCCAAAAAAACAAAACAAACTTTATTTGGGAAGCAATGGTTTATGACATCCACTCACTTCCTTTCTTATACAACCAAACACTGGAAAATGGATTGAAAAACAGTCTGAGATAAATGCATCACATAGTTGCAAATACACACATCTACATAGCATAGCTGGACTCAAACAGACCCAGAAATAATGGAACTGAAAGCTAGATCCTTAAGGATTGTCCAAACCTACCTGACAGGGTATTTGATGACTGGTAAGTTTTAGTGTGCACACCTCTGTGAATGTGGGGAAGCAAATACACAGAGAAAGAGCATAACCACTGTATTTGACAAGTAAACCATAAGGAATGTTACCAGGTGTGTTTAGCAGGCTAACCATCAGTTTCAGTTTCAGTGATAGTCCCCTTACATTTGGAAATTCCCACACTATGATGAGCACTCTGACTAGATATTTGAATGCCAAGTTTGTCTCATAAGAATCGCTACCTGATGGCCAATTGAGGGAGGAGGAGCCCAAGCAATGTGCAGTCATTTACTTTTGATATCGGGAACATGTACTATAGTTAATGCGGTACTTCCTTGTGTTGCTCACAGGACTGGAATGAGAAAAACAGCAGAAATAAACATTGTAGTGAGCATTTCAGGAGATGAAATGCCTTCTTAGGTTCCACCTCAATCCAGCTAAAATAGAGTCTTCACTGTGTAATACCATAAACCTCCTGTAGCATAGGCCCATGGGATTGGTGCATATGAGCCCCCCCCCCCAGGACTTATCAGTGTTTTCAACTCCATGGCTTTTGAATGCACATGACATTTGGCTCATTATTTTTACCACACCTCTCAGCCTGCAGACATTGAAAATAGGAATGGGGGCCCTTGAAAAGTAGGGGCATCCAGCTAAAAATCTGAATATGTAATTAGCATAAATCTGAATACCAAATAACACAAAACTCTTCCTGCTTCCAGCAGAAATGTGTAACACTACTCATAAACGTGTTTAAAAACAGAGAGTCATAAAAATGATGGAAATATAAGCACATTATCAAAGAAACAGTGTAAAATCTGTAGACTTTAATGAACTGCATTGCAATAGTCTACCACATAAGATCCATTATTTTTGCTTAAGATAAAGGAATATATAAGATAGGTGACTTCTTTCTTTAAAATATTGTTGCTACTAGTATGTTGGCTATGTAACGTGTTTTTGTCTACTTCATAGCTTAAAAAATCACATGTGATGAGAAGGATACAGAAATTTATGTGGAGGGTAAATCAAGCCTAAAAATATGGTCATACCTCCAAAAACAGGAACACCCCATGCAGAGATAAATCAGTATTGAAAATAGAAATGTTCCTCCAAAATTGGGACAGTCAGGAGGCTTGACTTTTACTTATTATTTTACTTAGTTTTCTTTTCTTACTGTTTTTTTACTTATTATTCTAGTTATTGTTTTTGTACCTATTATTCCACTACAGCAGGTTTAAAATATTGCACATTGAAGGCTCTAGCTTAGTTGAGTCTTCTTGGAGGTTTTACTGAATGGTTCGTCACTATGACCTTAGACAGGTATAGCTATAGATATATATATTTTACAAATATATGTCTCACAAACACACACACACACACACACACACACACACACACACACACACACACACACACACACACACACACACACACACACACTCACACACACACACACACACACACACACACACACAGGGGTTGATCCATGCAAACATCGGCATGCTTAACATCAACACACTCACTCTTGACAAAAACACATCATTATGCTACTGCTCATGCTCTGAGATGAATCCTTGGAACATTCTAAACAAAACAGAGTTTGTTTTTACAGGGGGCAAGCCTTCCTGTACCCTTGATGTGGAGGGGGGCTGCACTTCCCATATCTCCTGCTAATTATATATACTAACTCCAACATCATACAAGAAGAAGCTTGTTAATAGTGTTTTAGAAAGCAGCTGAATTTTAACATTCCTCCATTGCAAATTGGTGAAGTATTTATTTTATTTATTTGTCTTTGTTTACCAGGAAAGTCCAACTGGATAATACCCATTTTTAGCAGAGACCCAGGGAAAAAAGCTCCATTTGCTTACATTCTATTTACATTTATACATAAACATTTTAAGATTTTACAGCGCTGGAGGTTACTAAACAGAAAGCACACGTTTAACTTAGTGGATTGTACAGGAAGCAGTTACATATAAAAACTGAATTGCCATTTCAGTTAGAGGTTGAGAATAATATGTTTAAGGAGAGATATGGACTGGATTGTACAGTGAAACAGTTTTAACCCTGTGATGAGCATGTACCGGACCAGGACTAGTTAAGATGTTGTTTAAGCAGTGGTTTAAAACTACTGAGTTTGTCAGAGAGATTTATTTGCATGGGGATACTATTCCAGTGCTTAGCAATGCAGTGGAAACAGAGCGAGTCTCCTGCAACATTATTTGACTTATTTGTAAGTAATAAGAATTTGTTACTAGAATGGAGGTCCCTTGCTGGACAGTAGGGTACTAATAGGTTTTATTGCGCAGGGCATTTTTCTGTATGATGAATGAGTTTATGTGCTGTAGTCAGTTGTGAATATGTTAGACGGTTGTGCAGTTCAAACCAGTTTAATTGCTTTAAGCTAAGACAATGGTGGGTCCTATGAAGGAAACTGGTGGCAAATTTAGCTGTTTTATTGTAGCAGGAGGCAAGTTTCTTTGAGTATTGTTTATGTTTGTTAGGATAGGAACAGCGTATAAGAGTCGGCAGTAAGAATATGGTGGCTAGAGTTTTACTCGCAGTATCTGTAAGGAATCCATCAATCCTATAAAGGTAGCCTAGTTTCTGGTGAGTAGATTTAATGGTGTGCAGTATATGGTGGTTATATTTCAGATTGTCATCTATTATAATGCTTAGAAGTTTACTGTGAGTTACAGTTTCAATGACAGTATTATTTGCTGACTTTATGATAAAAGATTGCTTTTGATTTTGGCAACTTTTTGAGGTGAAAAGCATTAACTTAGTTTTTTGAGGATCGAGTAGGAGGTTTGATTATTTGAGCCAGGTTTCTACAGAGGAGAACAATTTCTGGGTAATGTCTTGGAGCTCATTTATTGTTGAGGCCACACATATTAATGTTGAGTCATCTGCATACTGAACTAAACTAGCACGGTGAGTGAAGGTGTGGAGGTCATTAACAAATAAATTAAATAGGAGAAGACACAGAACAGAGCCTGGAGGGATACTTGTAATAACTGTTTGAAAGAATGAGTAGGTTTGTTGCTGTTTAATGGCCTGTTGCCTTCCTGATAGGTAACTTAGGAATATACCACTGGTATGGCTACACGGAGTATTGTGAAAGTCCTATTGAACAGAGTTGAACATGCAGTTGCTGGTGCAAGACAATATCAAATGCCTTTGACAAGTCTAAGAACATGGCGGACACAAGCAGGCCATTGTTTCTATGTCAGTTTATTATACTGGTAAAATGTAGTAGAGCAGTGATGTTGCTGGGCTGGGGCCCAAACCACATTGTGTTTCTGACAGCAGGTTATATGAGGTTAGGTATTGCATCAACTGCATTTGGATGCATTTCTCTAATATTTTGGAGAGGGGGGAGAAAGTCCCTATCAGTCTGTAGCTATTAAACTCTGTAGATGTGCTACCTTTGTGCAGTGGTATGATGTAGGATTTTTGCCACAGTGATGGGACATATCTTTCTGCTATGGACCTATTAATAAGTATGGACACAGGGAAGGCTATAACTTCTGCAGCCATTTTGAGGTAGTCTGATAGTAGTTGGTCCACAGCAACAGAAGTAGTTTTTAGTTGAAGGAACAACTTCCTTATGAGTGAGGTAGGTACTGCACTAAAATCGAAGAGCTGTAGCTGGTTTTGATTGGACAGGGTAGAGTGAGGGGGCAGATGTGTTAGTGCCTAAGAGAGATAATATTGATTGTATAAAGTAGGAATTAAACTGTGTGGGGATAGACTCAGTCATATCATCTGTTTTTGAAGAGGGACTAGTGGTCTTGCCAGGGTGCGGTAGTTTATTTAGTAATGGCCAAAAAAGTTTTGGGTTGTTTATATGTTTGTCTTGTACGTTGGTATAGTATGTTTACTTATCCTGTTTGACATGGAGATTTGCAGGGTTTCTAAGATGTCTAAATTGCTGGGGGGCATTTTGAGTTCTATTTTTATACCAGTTTTTCCATGCTTTATCCGTTTTTATCATGATTTTGCTTTGTTTCCTTTGTTAGCCATGGTGCACGGTTGGACTTTACTCTTTTATTACATACTGGTGCTAGATTATTTAAGGTCTGTAAGAATAAGTTATTAAAGTGTTCTACAACAGTATCTAGCGGCATTGCTCCAAGTACATTCACGTTATATTTTTTTAGTGTTTCATTGAAAATATCTTTAGTAGGTTTAAGTTAAGTAGGTTTGATCTGCATGTCTTATCAGTTTCTGGTATTTATTTTAAACTACTCTGTGAATATATTAAATAAAGAGCTACTTCTAAGTCTTTTTTAAAGTTTTCCAGGCTGTTTTTTTATGAATTCCTGATTTGCTTTACTTAAGCAGGTATGGAAAGCAACGGACAGGACTTGTTGATATTTTGTTGTAGAACTAGGCCTCCAGAAAGGGTATTAAGTCAATTCTTCTTTTGGAGGAAAATGAGCTTCTAGGTAGGCAGGTTTGACATATTTCAGACATCATGGCACTGATAATCTCATATGATCTACAGGCCAGAGAAAATGGACAGGGTTTTTAGACCATCTAAATAAGAATCTCTTTAAATTCTGGATTATTTTAGTTATAAAATGCTGGGGTGCTGGGGTCCTTCTAGTTGTGACAGTTGTTTAGAGGTATACATGTTAAACAGGGCACTGTATTCCTGTGATGGAGAAACTGAGAACAGAGTAAATTGGAAATATGATGGACTGGGATTTAAACAAGAGCTCACAACAGATGAGATGAGAACAGTAAAAGGATTTTCTGGCAATATTGGAGATATGCTGATTTAAGGACAGCTCACTGTCTGTGTAAGTTCCCATATTCTGGATTAGAGTGCCAGTCTTAAGGTGAATTGCACTTAACTGACACTGAGCAAGACCACTTGATTTATCAAAGGCTACTACACATAATTATTTTAGTTTAGACGAGACCATTACTAGGGCACCAGTTATTAGTCTGGCAAAGGCTTTGCTGAAGCATTAGTGAATGTGAGGGGGGTGCGACGCTCATCTTATGTTATGATTCAAGATAAACAGTTGGAGTAGTTTGTTTATATGCTTTATCATATAGAAATACATCAGGATGGATAGCAACAACATAAAAAATAAACAAACTGATTAACTGACAGTGATTACATACATGCATGCATGCTTACATCTCAACAACTCTCTACAAAATGGCAGTCTGGCTCGCACATGCTCAGTATTTATACACATGTGTAAGCCCATGGAAAGCTTCTTAAAGGTATACATGCTTACTGATCTACATCCTCCCTCTTTAATGAATTGCCCACAATAAAATGACATTTGAAAAAGACATGCAATTATACAGACAGTAAGAAATAAGCACAACATTCATGTCCACGTTTTTGTGTATCTGGAACATGATCTGGAAATGCAACCTAATCTAGTGATATAGCAATTAGGCCTGGGTTTAGCAACAGGGACAGTCATTAGTGAGCAATCTGTTTCAGGAGTTTCAGGAATCTTCTCTGGAATGTCCTCTGGAACTGGAACACTGGATAAGTCACTCTGAAATCCAGAGTCTTTCTCACAGGCAAGATGCTGCAATACAGGCTCAGACACTGGTACCAAATGTTTCTGATTCTGCCTAAATTCTACTCCTTGTGGTTCTGCAATGTACGATCTTGGCTCTAGACATACACATTTTACGACTGCAATCCGATCAAAACCTTTGGACATCTACATCCTTACTATCTTCTCTTTTTGTAATGGATTGAACAGTTTGCTGGTCTTATATAGGACTTCTGGGACAAATGCTTTTTCATGAGTTGAGCTCTGACTGCTTTGTTGTTCTTAGCATAGGGAACCAAAAAATTGCAACTAATTGGTAGTGTGGTTCTGATTTGTCTCAGCAAAAGCCTTTGTGCAGATGAACCAAGATGTTTATCACAAGGAATATTTCTGAGATTCAGGAGAGTCATAAAACCATCGCTATTACCTCATTTCAACTTCTCTAATACTGTTTCACACTTTGAACTATACGTTCTGCTAAACCATTTGACTACGGGTACTCAGGGCTACTCACAATATGAATAAAGTCCCACTCTTCAGATAATTTCTTGAATTGCTGGCTTGTAAACTGTGTACCATGGTCAGAAATAACTTTGTGCAGACTACCATGGACTCCAAAATGAAGCTTTAACTTAATAATGACAGTACTGGATGCTAGATTAGGAAGTAGGTCAATCTCGAATCAATTTGAATAAGAGTCTACTAACACAAAGTAATGTTGACGATTCCATTTGAAAATGTATGTATTTTCTGCTGACCAAGGTAGTACAGGACTCTGGTTTAGCTGAAATGGTTCTTTCTGTTGATACGGCTTAGTACTATTACATACAAAACAAAATGAAAGTACTGTCTCAATACCTGTTGATATAGAAGGCCAAAGTACTAGTCCTCTCACCCTTCTTTTGGTAGAATCATTTCCTGAGTAGCCACGATACAAGATGGTAATGTACTCTTGTATATTATATTTTTTTAGTGTTTCATTGAAAATATCTTTAGTAGGTTTAAGTTAAGTAGATTTGCTCTGTATGTCTTATTAGTTTCTGGTATTTATTTCAAACTACTTTGTGAATATATTAAATAAAGAGCTACTTCTAAGTCTTTTTTAAAGTTTTCCAGGCAATTTTTTTATGAATTCCTGATTTGCTTTGCTTAGGTAGTTGAGGAAAGCAACGAACAGGACTTGTTGATATTTTGTTGTAGAACTAGGCCTCCAGAAAAGGTATTAACTAAATTTTTCTTTTTGAGGAAAATGATCTTCAAGGTAGCCAGGTTTGGCATATTTCAGACATCATGGCACTGATAATCTCATATGATCTATAGGCCAGAGAAAAATGGACAGGGTTTTTAGACCATCTAAATAAGAATATCTTTAAATTCTGGATTATTTTAGTTATACATTGCTGGGGTGCTGGGGTCCTTCTAGTTGTGACAGTTGTTTAGAGCTATACATGTTAAACAGGGCATTGTATTCCTATGATGGAGCAACTGAGAACAGAGTAAATTGGAAATACGATTGACTAGGATTTAGACAAGAGCCCACAACAGATGACATGAGAATAGTAAAAGGATTTTCTGGCAATATTGATGATATGTTGATTTAAGTACAGCTCACTGTCTGCGTAACTTCCCAAATTCTGGATCAGAGTGCCGGTCTTAAGGTGAATTGAAGTTATCTGACACTGAGCAAGACCCCTTGTTTTGGCTACTACACATAATTATTTTAGTTTAGAGGAGACTATTACTAGGACACCAGTTATTAGTCTGGTCAAGGCTTTGCTGGAGTATTAGTGAATGTGAGGGGGTGTATTGCTCGTCCTATGTTATGATTCAAGATAAACAGGTAGGGTAGTTAGTTTATATGCTTTATCATATAAAAACACATCAGGATGGATAGCAGCAACATAAAATATAAACAAACTGATTAACTGACAGACCATTACATACATGCATGCTTACATCTCAACAGCTCTCTACAAAATGGCACTCTGGCTCGCACATGCTCAGTATTTATACACGTGTAAGCCCATGGAAAGCTTCTTAAAGGTATACATATATACTGATTTACATCCTCCCTCTTTAATGAATTGCCCACAATAAAATGACATTTGAAAAAGACATGCAATTATACAGACAGTAAGAAATAAACACAATGTTCATGTTCAAGTTTTTGTGTATCTGGAACATGATCTGGAAATGCGACCTAATCTAGTGATATAGCAATTAGGACTGGGATTAGCAACAGGGACAGTCATTACTGAGCAATCTGTTTCAGGAGTTTCGGGAATCTTCCAGGAACAGGAATATTTTCCGGAATTCCTCTGGAACTGGAACACTGAATAACTCACTCTGAGATCTAGAGTCTTTCTCACAGGCAAGATGCTGCAATACAGGCTCAGACACTGGTACGATATGTTTCTGATTCTGCTTAAATTCTACTCCTTGTCTTTCCGCAATGTACGATCTCAGTTCTGGACATACACTTTTCACGACTCCAATCCGATTAAAACCTTTGCACGTCTGCATCCTTACTATCTTCTCTTCTTGTAAAGGATTGAGCAGTTTGTGGGTCTTATATAGGACTTCTGGGACAAATGCTTTTTCATGAGTTGAGTTCTGACTGCTTTGCTGTTCTTAGCATAGGGAACCAATAAATTGTTACTAATTAGTAGTGTGGTTCTGGTTTGTCTCGGCAAAAGCCTTTGTGCAGGTGAACCAAGATGTTTATCACAAGGAATATTTCTGAGATTCAGGAGATTTATAAAAACATCACTATTTTCTCATTTCGACTTCTCTAATAACTGTTTCACACTTTGATCTGTACGTTCTGCTAACTGCGGGTGCTCAGGGCTACTTGTAATATGAATTAAGTCCCACTCTTCAGATAATCTCTTGAATTGCTGGCTTGTAAACTGTGTACCATTGTCAGAAATAACTTTGTGCAGACTACCATGGTCTGCAAAATGAAGCTTTAACTTAGTAATGACAGTACTGAATGCTAGATTAGGAAGTAGGTCAATCTCAGACCAATTTGAATAAGAGTCTACTAATACAAAGTAATGTTGATGATTACATTAGAAAAAGTCTATATCTCTTGTTGACCAAGGTAGTTCAGGAATCTGGTTTAGCTGAAGTGGTTCTTTCTGTCGATGCTGCTTATACTAGTACATAGAGAACAAGAGGAAAGTACTGTCTCAATACCCGTTAACATAGAAGGCCAGAGTACTAGTCATCTCTCCCTTCTTTGGTAGAATCATTTCCTGGGTGACCACAATGCAAGATGGTAATGTACTCTTGTATATTATATTTTTTTAGTGTTTCATTGAAAATATCTTTAGTAGGTTTAAGTTAAGTAGGTTTGCTCTGCAGGTTTTATTAGTTTTTGGTATTTATTTCAAACTACTCGGTGAATATATTAAATAAAGAGCTACTGCTAAGTCTTTTTTAAAGTTTTCCAAGCTATTTTTTTGTGAATTCCTGATTTGCTTTGCTTAGTTAGGTGAAGAAAGCAACGATCAGGACTTGTTCATATTTTGTTGTAGAACTAGGCCTCTAGAAAGGGTATTAACTGTATTTTTCTTTTAGAGGAAAATAAGCTTCTAGGTAGCCAGGTTTGGCATATTTCAGACATCATGGCACTGATAATCTCATATGATCTACATGTCAGAGAAAAAAGGACAGGGTGTTTCGACCATCTAAATAAGAATTTCTTTAAATTCTGGATTATTTTAGTTATAAAATGCTGGGGTGCTGGCATTCTTCCAGTTGTGACAGTTGTTTAGAACTGTACATGTTAGACAGGGCACTGTATTCCTACGATGGAGCAACTGAGACCAGAGTAAATTGGAAATACGATGGACTAGGATTTAGACAAGAGCCCACAACAGATGACATGAGAATAGTAAAACGATTTTCTGGCAATATTGCAGATATGCTGATTTAAGGACAGCTCACTGTCTGGGTAAGTTCCCAAATTCTGGATCAGAGTGCCAGTCTTAAGGTGAATTGAAGTTATCTGACACTGAGCAAGAGCACTTGTTTTATCAAAGGCTACTACACATAATTATTTTAATTTACAGGAGACCATTACTATGACACTAGTTATTAGTCTGGTCAAGGCTTTGCTGGAGTATTAGTGAATGTGAGGGTGTGTGTTGCTCGTTCTATGTTATGATTCAAGATAAACAGGTGGGGTAGTTCATTTATATGCTTTATCATATACAAATATATCAGGATGGATAGCAGAAACATAAAATATAAACAAACTGATTAACTGACAGACCTTACATACATGCATGCATGCTTAAATCTCAACAACTCTCTACAAAATGGCAGTCTGGCTCGCACATGCTCAGTATTTATACACATGTGTAAGCCCATGGAAAGCTTCTTAAAGGTATACATGCATACTGATCTACATCCTCCCTCTTTAATGAACTGCCCACAATAAAATGACATTAGAAAAAAACATGCAATTATACAGACACTAGGAAATAAACACAACGTTCATGTCCAAGTTTTTGTGTATCTGGAACATGATCTGGAAATGCAACCTAATCAAGTGATATAGTAATTAGAACTGGGTTTAGCAGCAGGGACAGTCATTGGTGAGCAATCTGTTTCAGGAGTTTCAGGAATCTTCTCAGGAACAGGAATATTTGCTGGAATGTCCTCTGGAACTGGAACACTGGATAACTCGCTCTGAGATCTAGAGTCTTTCTCACAGGCAAGATGCTGCAATACAGGCTCAGACACTGGTATGAAATGTTTCTGATTTTGCCTAAATTCTACTCCTTGTGATTCCGCAATATACGATCTTAGCTCTGGACATACACTTTTCATGACTCCAATCTTATCAAAACCTTTGGACGTCTGTATCCTTCCTATCTTCTCTTATAGGTTCATAGGTTTATACTAGGCTATCTGCCCTAAGGCATTTATAAGCCTAGCCCAAATTTTTGTGGCTTATGCCACCCCTTATATGAAAAAATACTGTGCCTATTAGTTTGTTGTGCCTCTGTCCAGCAGTGACACAGAGATGATTCCCGGGGTAAACCTACGATCTCCCATCCACAGGTCAAGATTTCTCTTGAACAGAGCCAGCGAGGTGCTCTGCCTCACATGGACCGGGATTTTATTCCACAGCATAGGGAGTCTCTGAGTGATAAATCTATCCCTCCAGCACGTCCTATTTATATCCGTGCTAAGGTTTAAGTCGCTTGCTCTAGTGGTTTTGGTGGATTTGGATTTTTTGAGGTGGAGCATGTCCATTAATTCCGGGTTGGACATGGCCTTGTATGTCAGGCACATGTCACCTCTGAGCAGACGATATGCGACTGAATAGAGCTGGAGTTTCTTCAATCTGGCAGCATATGACAGATTTTGGAGTCCCTTTATCCTTTTGGTGAGGAACTTTTGGGGTTTCTCCAATTGCTGCAGATGTCGGGTGAGATACATCCCGAATGGGTACTCGATCATTGGTCTGATAAGTGAAGAGTACAGGGGAACAATGACCTCACTAGATCTGGATGTGAATCCCTTCATGATCAAGTGGGCAATGTAGAAGGTCTTTCTAACCACTTTAGCAACGTGAGTGTCAAAAGAAAGGCCACTGTCAACCTGGGTCCCCAGGTCCCTGACAACCTCTTCTGTGCTTAGTGGATTGCCACCTATATGGTAGCTTGGGGTTACCTTGTTTTTCCCGAAGGGTATGACTATACATTTTTTAGTGTTTAACTTCAGTCCATGGCTCTGGCACCAGCTATTTGTTTCCATATCTGTTTCTGTTTCTTCTTGTAAAGGATTGAACAGTTTGCTGGTCTTATATAGGACTTCTAGGACAAATGTTTTTCATGAGTTGAGCTCTCACTGCTTTGTTGTTCTTGGCATAGGGAACCAATAAATTGCTATTAAATTGGTAGTGTGGTTCTGGTTTGTCTCGACAAAAGCCTTTGTGCAGGTGAACCAAAATGTTTATCACAAGGAATATTTCTGAGATTCAGGAGATTCATAAAAACATCACCATTATCTCATTTCGACTTCTCTAATAACTGTTTCACACTTTGAACTGTATGTTCTGCTAAACCATTTGACCGCGGGTACTCAGGGCTAATCATAATATAAATTAAGTCCCACTCTTCAGATAATCTCTTGAATTGCTGGCTTGTAAACTGTGTATCATTGTCAGAAATAACTTTGTGCAGACTACCATGGACTCAAAAATTAAGTTTTAACTTAGTAATGACAGTAATGGATGCTAGATTAGGAAGTAGGTCAATTTCAAATCAATTTGAATAAGAGTCTACTAACACCAAGTAATGCTGACGATTCCATTTGAAAATGTCTCTTTTTTTTGCTGACCAAGGTAGTACAGGAATGTGGTTTAGCTGAAGTGGTTCTTTCTGTTGATACGACTTAGTACTATTACATACAAAACAAGATGAAAGTACTGTCTCAATATCCATTAACATAGAAGGCCAAAGTACTAGTCCTCTCACCCTTCTTTTGGTAGAATCATTTCCTGGGTGGCCACAATGCAAGATGGTAATGTACTCTTGTTGCAAAGATTTTGGAGCAATCACTTTTGGACCTTTCATGATGATACCATTGTCTGACAAAATCTCATCTCTGTAAGGAAAATAATGTTGTAGGTCTATTGGTAAACAAGATTACTTTGACGGCCATCCTCGACTGATAAAGTGGTTGAGCTTTTGAAGAACTGGATCTGAGGCTGTGTGGCTTTTAAGTTCATAAAGACATGTGGAAGAAATATTTCTCACTTCCATGACTTCAAAATCAAGTTGCTCATTTTCATGCTGTTCAGTGGTATTTCTGGGTAATCTCGAAAATGTATCAGCAGGATAAAGTATTTTGCCTTTCATGTAGACAAGATTGAAGTTATACTTTTGCAATTTCAGCATCATGCATTGCAAACTGGCAGGAGCTGTATGGATAGGTTTTCTCAAAATAGTGACTAGAGATTGGTGATCTGTTGCAATCTGGATAGTAGGTCGACCATAAATTTAATCATGGAACTTCAAACATGCAAACAAAATTGCCAAGAGCTCTTTCTCTAGCTGTGTATACTGCATCTTGGTTTGTGTTAGAGGTCTAGATGCATAGGCTACTGGTCTACCCTCTTGAAGAATGACTGCACCAAGACCAAATTTCAAAGCATCACAAGAAAGAGTAACTGGTTTGTGAACATCATAATATCTGAGAGTTGGTGGACTGGTAATTCTCTGTTTCGGGACATCAAATGCTGTTTGGTGTTGTTCTGACCAGGACCAGGATACATCTTTATGTGTCAACTCTGAGCAGTGCTGAAAGCTGGCTTAAGTCTGGAATGAACTTGCTGAGGTAGTTAACCATGCCAAGAAAGCGTTAGAGGGCTTGAACAATGTCTGGAGCTGGCATCTCAAAAATTGCTGTTTGCTTGGAAGGATCTGGTCATAAGGCTGCACTGGTAAACAAATGCCCAACATAAGTAACTTCTCATAGCCTGAATTTGCACCTCTGAGAATTCAGCTTAAGATTCACTTCACATGCTTTTTTCAGAACTTTCTTGAGGTTTCTGTCATGCTCAGCTTCACCATTACCTCCTACTAGAATATTATCTACTATAATAGCACACGGATAACCAGAAAATATTTGTTCCATGGCATGCCAGAAGACTTCACTGGCAGAATTTATCCCAAATGGCATTCTCAAAAATCTGTACCTGCCAAAAGGAATACTGAAAGGGGTTAGCAATGAGGATTTTCGATGAAGCAAAATTTGCCAAAATGACCTTTTTGTACCTAAAGAGAAAAAACAGGGGTCTATATCATATGAGCGAATTGCACAAATTGCGAACACTTATAATATTGAATGTACCAGACCTCGAACTTCCTAATTGTGGGGGTCTGTGCCCCCAACCCCCTGCTAAATATATATTCCAACTCCGAGATCGCACTACAGTGAGAAAAGGGCAAATATCCCATTCTTCATTGTACCGCAATCTCAGAAAAAGCACTTCGAGGTCTGGTATGTTCGATATTATGAGCGTTCGCAATTTGTGAGATTCGCTCATATGATATAGACCCAAAAAATAGTGGCATTTCACATAAAAGCAGTGACTTCTTCTGCTGTATGCATTGGATGATGAGGTCTTTACAGTGCTTTATTCAAATCTCTTGGATCAATACATATTCTGATATCATCTGAGCTTTTCTTATGAGCTACCACCATGGAAGATACCCATTTAGTAGGTTCAGCAACTGGACAAATCACACCTTGTTGCACCATTTTGTCTAGTTTGGCCTTGACTCTGTCCTGCATAGCAACTGGAACTTTCTGGGCTGGTCTGACAACTGGAGTGACTTCAGGGTCTAACTTCATGAAGTACACAACTGTAAATTTGCTTAGTTTGTCTTCAAAAAGATCAGCATAGGTAGAGAAAATAGACTGGACAAAATTAGAACAGTTGTCTTTCAAGCTTACATGGTGGACTTCCTTATTAAATGAAAGTAGTCCCATTTTTAAACCATCTCTGAGGCCTAACAATGATTGTACGTGCCTTTTGACTACATAAAATTGCAAGTCATAACTGTTCCCAGCAGAGTAACATGAAAGCACTACTAAATCTTCGGTTTGAATTTCTTCACCACCATAAGCAACAAGTTTCACACTCTTTGCCAAATCAAGCTTCTCACTAGCACATACTTTAGCAAATGTTTCTGCTGACATAACATTGTACTTTGAACCTGTGTCAACTTTGTGATCTACGGGTCTCCCATTTATCCGAAAAGTATAAAATGCTTCATTCTTTGCCCATAAATCTACTGCATTGACTGTTTCATTAAGCACAGACACACCATCAACATAAAAAGTAGGGTCACATGTTTCTAATTTATCAACATGTGTCTTTGAATATTCTCTTTTAATAAAAGAATGAGCCTCTTTTGATTTACAAAATCTTTTGAAATGATTCCGCGTTTTACATCTGTGGCATTACTGATCAAAAGCTAAGCACTTTTCTCTTTTAGACAGATGATTTTCACCACAATTACGACAGTTGACTATGAGGCTAGGTGAGGGCATATGCTTTGAGTTTATTGACTCACCCTTGTACTTTACTGAGACTGTACATGCTCTGGAATTTGCTAGAAAGCTATGGGGTTTCCCAAGGAGTGTTACAGGACCTGCAGCCTGTTTCTTTTAACCACGTGCTGCATACTATCAACATTAGCACTAGAAGATACTGGAAACATGTGCTTCTCACTTGTAAGCATATTTGTGTGCTTTTCTGTGAGCTCATATATTTGACAAATCTCAATGGCCTTATTCAAAGTTAAATCACTGTCACAAAGCAAAATCTTTTTCACTGCATCATCTTTAATAACACACACATCTGTCTTTTATCAGCTCATCCCTTAAATCACCAAATCTGCACGTTTTAGCTTTGTTTATCAAGTCAGTTACATATGCTGCAAATGTTTCACCAGGCTTTTGATCCCTTGTGTAAAATAAGTGCCTTTCCATCATAATATTCATTTTGGGGGTTACACATTTCTCTAAATTTATGTTTTAAGCACTCAGGGTCTTCCCTTGTTTCAGCTGCCACCACTATATGGCATTTTCCCCTCTCCTGGAAACACAGCAGGTGCATACACAGATGGATGCTCTCTTTCAATGGCCTCTGAACCAGCTAAATTAAGCAGAATAAATGCTTTTGTATGTGTATTTTTATCAGAAAATGCAGCTTGTATGATTATATCATACTCTTGCTCAAACACTTTCCAATTCTCTGCAATACTATTATAAAAGGCAAGTTGACCCGGTTTATGAAAGCCTTCTGCCACGCCAACAAAATATGCTTAAACACACTGCAAATATGATTATGTATGAACATGCACACACACCAGGTATTTGTAATAACATTCAAATTACAATAAACTCTTCTAAATACTGTACTTAGGTTCATAGGTGTGTACTAGGCTAATGGCCCTGGAGCCTTTACAAGCCTAGCCCATAGAATTACCCTGGCATCGTGCCACCCAACCGTAGTTCCCAGTGCCTCTGTCAAGCAGAGCCACTGGAGTGATCCCAGGGTGAATGTTCTATTTCCCATCCACTCATCAAGATTTCTTTTGAAGAGGGCTAGTGCGGTGCTTTGCTTGACATGTATGGGAAGTCTGTTCCATAGCATGAGCAGTCTCTGGGTTATGAACCTGTCCCTCCAGCTTGTTCTGTTGATTGTGGTAGAGGTCTCTGGAGTGTGTAGTGCAGAGGGATTGGGATTTCTTTAGATGTAGCATTTCTAACAGAGCTGGGTCAGACATGGCTTTGTAAGTCAAGCAGAGATTGCCTTTAAGTAGGTGATATAAGACAGAGAATAGTTGGAGTTTTTTGTGTCTGTCCATATAGGACAAGTGTTTAAGGCCTAAGATCCTCTTTGTGAGGTATTTTTGCAGCCTCTCCAGTTGTTGTAGGTGTCTAGTGAAGTACATGCCAAATGGAGCATTGTACTCGATGACTGGCCTAATGAGGGAAGAGTAGAGGGAGACAATGATCTCTTTTTTCCTGGATGTAAAACCCTTAGTAATGTAATGTGCCACATAGAAGGACTTTCTGGCCACAGTGGCAATGTGGTGGTCAAAAGAGAGGTTGCTGTCAACCTGTGTTCAGTGGACTACCATTGATGTGGTAATTCATGGGAACCAGGTTTTTCCCAAAGGGGATGATGACACATTTTTTGGCATTGAGCTTAAGGCCATGGTTCTAACACCAGTCATTGGTCTCAGTGAGGCCTTTCTGTAGGATGTCAACTTCACTTGGGGAGTTAATTATGGCTCCCAACTTCCAATCATCTGCGAACTTTGTCAGCCAGCATCCCTTCGTGTTGGCCTGGACTTCAGAGAAGTAGATACCAAACAGGAGAGGACCCAGGACCGAATCCTGTGGGACTCCACTTGTGACTGGTCGACAGTCTGACGTGGAGTCAGCTACTTTCACACTATGGGATTTATCTGTGAACCAGTTTGCAACCCACCTATCGATATAGGGGTTGATATCTAGCTTAGTGAGTTTTTCTATGATTCCTGAGTGGGGGATGGTATCAAAGGCCTTGGCCAGATCAAAGTAAGCTGTATGAACCACCTTGCCTTCATCCACAGCTTTGGTGACTGACTCAAAGAAGTCAAAAAGGTTGAGCAGGCATGATCTACCCTTCAAAAAACCAAACTGTGTGGGATCCAGAGTTTGGAGGTTCCCTAGATCTTTGTTTACTAGGGCCATGATGATGCATTCCATAGCTTTGCATATCAGACTTATCAGACTAATGGGGCAATAGTTCCCAGGGTCTGTAGTCGCTCCTCCTTTGTGGAGAGGGATGATTGTCGCAGTGCGCCATTCGGTAGGGACAAAGCCTGAGGTGAAGCTATGATTGAACAGGGCACACAGGTGAGGTGCCAGTTCACTCTGTAGTTCATGTAGAACATAGCCAGGGATATTTTCAGGTCCCATAGAAGCTGTATTCTTGGCCTTGGACAGTGCTGTTTTAACCTGTGCAGCAGTAATATTGGGTGCCTGGTGATCTACTAGTATTGTGATTGGTCCTTTGGTGGGGGAGAGAGGGGTAAAGTTGGCACTGAATCTGTCAGCCAGTATATTGGCAATATCTGTTGGCTCGGTATAGGAGGAGCAATTGTGCAACTGCTCTGAGCAAATCTGGGTATTGCCATGGAGATTCTTTACATAACTATAGAATACCTTGTGGTTGTCTTTACTATCTGCTGCAATTCAGTTTTCATAGCTAGCTTTAGAGGATTTGATGAGGGATCTCAGCTTTTTGTTGAGGCTGATAAGGGAGTTTTTCCAGTCTTGGGACTTCACCTTATTTCTCATCAGTTTCTTCCTTCTGTTGTAGAGTTTGTTTATGGCAGGGGACCACCAGATTGGCTTCCTTTTTTTGGAGGAGACCGTCTTGGTTCTATTGGGTATGGTGAGATCCATACATTTGTGTACGTGTTCATACAGGGCATTAGTGTAGGATTCGGCGGTCATGCAGCTGTTCTCCAATTGCATGGGTGCCGTGAAGTTAGCCACCTCTGTTTTTAGGAGCCCAAAGTTAGCTTTGGAGAAGTTTTTCATGGTAGTTACCTTTGTGTGGTGGGGGGTGGGAAGGATGTGGATTTCCAAGGTGACTAGTTTGTGGTCGGATCTAACCAGGGAGGAGTTGACTATTAGTACAGAGCAACAGTCACTAATGTTAGTAATGACCAGGTCAAGGCTGTTGCTACCTCTAGTGGGGGTAAGAATGAGCTAGTCCAGAGCATTGGAATTAATTAATTCCAGGAAATGTTGGGCAAGTATTGGCACATGAGTAGTTTTCCCAGTTAATGGAGGGGTAGTTGAAGTCGCCCAGTATGAGAGTGTTAGTTTGGACCCTAATATTCTTCAGGGTGCTTAGGAATGTGGAGTGTGCATCTTGGTTCATGGTTGGGGACCTATAGCAGGTTACGATCTGAATCACTGCCTTACCCAATGTTAGCTGCACCTGAAGTATCTCTGATGCTTCATGTTGGGCTACAAGTCTGGAGGTGTGTGCATCCTTTATGAATATGGAAACACCACCACCTTTGGAGCTTTGGTCCAAGTTCTGGGGCCGAAAGGTATGGAATGAGTTATAGCCTGGTAGTGCAGGGGTGCTATCTTCTGCCTTGAACCAGGTCTCTGTTACAGCATAAATGTCGATGTTCTCCATTTTAAAGAGTGCTTCAAGTGAGTGCATTTGAAGATTTAGACTTCTAGCATTGAGCTGCATGACCCTCAGATTGCATTTGTTTGTAACTGTTATGGTGGTAATTTGGTCTTTGGAACACCACCTAAAAAAGGTACTATAGAGGTGGCAAGAGCCTTGCCCAGTAGTTGGAAGCCCAGGGGTGACAAATGCAAGCCATCTCTGACAAAGCATCTAGGTCTGTCAGTCATGTCATCCCAGGCAGACAAATACTGGATCCCCTTAGAATGACAACAGAAACTTAGTCAGTTGCTGAAATATGCTTTGAAATGGCTGCATTTTGCAAAATAACTGTACTGTAATACTGCACAAACTTGCGAACACTTTGTACACCTCAGATATCTTGAATAGCTTTAATTAATGAGAAAAAGCATATAGCGAAAAAAATGCGTTTTCTTGTTTTATACATTTTATGTGATTTGGACATTATTTCAAACATTTTTGTAACTATTTCAAATATTTTTATCTATGTCACAGTTTCAGACATTTTGTTTAATTAGAAATTAGTTTTGAGGATTCTGAGTGTTTCATTTTATATTCTTTGAGCAAGAAATCATTTAAGAACGTTTTAGTACCTGCAAGTAGTACGTGCATTAAGGATGATCCATTCCTCTATATTCCTCCAACATTAACTAAGTGCCTCTTGGTCTTGATTCTGGGTCCCATTCTGACACCATGTCGCTCATCTTATGTTATGATTCAGACGGGGTCGTTTGTTCATATGCTTTTTTATATAGAAACACATCAGGATGGATAGCAGCAACATATAATATAAACAAACTGATTAACTGAGAGACCATTACATACATGCATGCTTACATCTCAACAACTCTCTACAAAATGGGAGTATAGCTTGCACTTGCTCAGTCTTTATACACATGTGCAAGCCCATGGAAAGTTTCTTAAAGGTACACATACATACTGCCTTACAATGTGTTTAGGATAATTCCCAGGCTAACATTTAGTTGCTCATGAATTTAGTTAGCCTTAGGTTATTAGAATTTGCTTGTACTTCAGAGGAATAGATTTCAAAGATGAGAGGGCCTAAGACAAAACTTTGAGGAGCATTGTGAGCTATGTTTTTACTTTTGGATGAGGGTTCCATTTATTCTGATTATAAGTGTTCTGTTTCACAGCCAGTTAACAGTCCAGAGACCTGCTAAGGGTTGATGTTTCATTAGCTTAGCTTATTTATGATGCCAGAGTGGTGAATGGTATCAAATGCTTTGAATAAATCCAGACAAACAGTATATCTAGGAGGTCCTTAATCTAGGGCTTTGTGACCTTTTCATACAAGCTAATGTGATTAAGAACACATGGTCCACCCTTGAGAATGCTGCAAAGGGTCTAGAGTTTGTAGACCTTGTATGTTTTTATTGATTAGCTCTACAAAACCACACTCTTGGCTTGGAAGATAATCCTAGTGTGACTAACGAGCATATTGTTAGCTTGGTCAATGGAGGGATCATCCTTATGGAGTGGGATGACCGGTATTTTTCTATTCTTCAGATAAATATCCTGTGGACAGACTTTGACTTAAGATACTTAGGAGAGGATTGACTATGTGATGCATTAAGTTTAGCAGTACACAGTGGGGTACGGTTATGTTGCCTGATCCAAGGGAGGTGTTGAAACTTGATCAATACTAACAATAGTGGGTTTGGCTTGAGCTGGTATAAGGGGACCAAGCATATATTAGGCGGATTGAAAACAGAGTTGAATTTATTAACCAGAACATTAGCCACACTTTGTAGGTCAGTGCAAATAGTACCGTTTATAATGAGCTCAGAGCCTGGTGGGATATTACTCTGGGTTTTATGCAATTAGCAAAGGAAGACTTTATGGCTGCTCTTAATGTTGGTAATAGTGCACCTGGCAGCCTTGGTGCTTCATATATTGTGCCTGACTTTCTTACTAATTCAGTTAAATTTTGTCTAATGAGCTAGGGGGAAACATTATTTACATAAAGCCAGAAACTTATGATTTCTGTTATATAATTTGTTTATTCTTTTATTCCAGTAGATTGGATATTTGATGCATTTATTGTTATGCTTATAGAGGAAGTGGTCATTTTTCACTACACGGTGATTTAATAAGTCATAAAATTCCATGGTTAGGGTTTGAGTGCCAGTTTTCAGGGATTAACAATGACCTGATCGTTTATGTTTTACAAAAAGGTAAATAAAATCTAATAGGTTGGATTTGTTGGAATCCCTGAAAGCAGATGGATTACTTTGACTTGTATGGGTGGTCCTGAAGCAAATGTTAGTGGTTAAATGGTCCGATTTATTTAACTAATGGAATACTTGTGAGGTTGAGCGGATGGTAGGGAAGATAGTTAAGATAAGATGTAGGAGGTTTGGATCCCCAGTAGGGTGTGCAGCTATCTAGCCTAGATATCTGGTGGTGGTGATGATGTTGAGAAAGGCCTGAACATAATACTTGTTGAATGTGTAGGTGGACCAGTTGATATATGGACAATTAAAGTTGGCTATTAAAAAGGTGTTTGGCTTGAAAGACATGCTTGGCTATTTGATGTGTTCTTCTGGAGACATAAATGAGGACGTGCAGTTACTGATAAAGTAAAAAATTTGTTTTGTTGAGTGATGGACCTTTACTAAGTCAAGCCTGAGGTAATTTGGGATGAGATATGTATGCAAGAAATTTCCAACATATATGGATATGTCCTGTGACTACTACTTGTCCTGAATAATTGTAAAATGAAAAAAAGGCTTCCACCACAACGAAAAGTTCACTGAGAAATTCTGTTAAAATGTAGGCTTTAATAAAATGAAGAAATAAAAAGCACAAATTGTGCTGTTCAAGTTGCAGGTCAAACAGACATGCAGTTTTTCCATCCCTTTCAACTTTCTATGTTAAAAGCCTGCATTTACACTTGTTTCCCGCCTTTCCTGTAACTAGTCTAGTCCAGGTACAGATTTGCTGTGTCCAGGACTATTTGTAAGCTTCTAAGCCCTCCAAGTCTTTCTGTGTTGGAGGGAAGCTTTCTAGCTTATCAGTGGGAGTGGTAAGCACTAGGTAGCCTATCTACCACAAGAGGAGTGGCTTTTGGCCCAGAAATTGTACTTTATTGGCTGTTTGGGCAGTTTTTCCATCCCTTTCAACTTTCCAGTTTAAAGGCTTTTGTTTGCATGGGTTTGTGCTTGTTTAAGCTCTGCGGATCCAGTTTTGGCATCCTGCAGACTACAAGAGCAACAGGAAGGAGAAAGAGATACTCTAAGTGCCTCTATTTTGATTTTTGTCATAATTTACTGCTCTCAGGACTTGCTTTTTTCTCCTTTTTAATTTAGCTGCATTTATTTAAACTGTATTTGCCTTAATATTGCTACACATGCAAGTGTGCTAGCTTGTACTGCATTTAAAGTGTTTTTGCTACTGTTTTAACTGCTTTTCTACAAAAAAAAACAAAAAAAAAAAAACAAAACAAAAGTTCCAAGCTTGTTTCCTGCCTTTCCTGTAACTAGTTTAGTCCAGATGCAGATTTGCTGTATCCAGGACTGTTTTGAAAGTTTCTGAGGCTCACAGACCTTTCTGTGTTGGAGGGATGCCTTCTAGGTTATCAGTGGGAGTGGTAAGCACTAGGTAGCCTATCCACCACAAGAGGAATGGTTTCTGGCCCATAAATTGTATTTTATTGACTGTTTGGGCAGTTTTTCCATCCCTTTCAACTTTCTGGTTTAAAACCCCAGGTTTGCGCTTGTTTAAGCTCTGTGGATCCAGTTTTGGCATACTGCAAACTACAAAAGCAACAAGAAGGACAAAGAGGTACTCTAAGAGCCTCCATTTTGATTTTATCATAATTTATTGCTCTCTGCACTTGTTTTTTGTCGTTTTTAATTTATCTGCATTTATTTAAACTGTAATTGCCATAATATTGCTACACACTCAAGTGTGCTAGCTTGTATTGCATTTAAAGTGTTTTTGCTACTGTTTTAACTGCTTTTCTGCAAAAGAAACAACAAAAAAAGTTCTAAACTTATTTCACACCTTTGCTGTAACTAGCCTAGTCCAGATACAGATTTGCTGTATCCAGGGCTGTTTTGAAAGGTTCTGAGCCCCCCAGACCTTTGTGTTGGAGGGAAGCCTTCTAGCTCATTAGTGGGAGTGGTAAGCACTAGGTAGCCTATCTACCACAAGAGGAGTGTTTCTGGTCCAGAAATTGTAGTTTATTGGTCGTTTGGGCAGTTTTTCCATCCATTTCAACTTTCTGGTTTAAAGCCCATGTTTGCATGGGTTTGCAAACTGCGCAGTGGTGCTCAGCTGAGGTAAACTATTACCAGTGCCAAAAAGTCTGCTCTTCAATTTTTTTCCTTAGAATGTGCTTGTTCTTTTACTTCTTGCACTTCAATTAGCTTAATCAGCTAGCACTTTAACAGTCTTTTGTAGCATTTATTGTAGCACTCTTAACTGATATCAGCACCTGCTGTTTCTATGCAGTAACAGCACCAGTACTTATTAGTTATGACCACCCCTCCTGATATGATTGTAGGGCAATTTCCTGTGCTTTCTTCTGCTAACCGGGTGCACTTGGGCATTCTGAGACAGTGTGGCAACTGTCTAATGTACACAGACAACCCTCTCCTCTTACTTTCCAATAGTCATACATGTGAGAGATGCACTTATATCACCAAACTGGAAGCAGTGCACTCTCCAACCAAGACCAGACTAGCTGGTCAAGAGGGGAAGGTCAACACCTGCAACTCACTACATAGAATACACAGCCCTCCAAAACACCAACCATCACAACCCACACATGGAAACACAAACCATACACCCACCTTCGCAGAGGCTCTCAATAAAAATTTACCCAAACAACAGAGACCTCCAAGAGACAAACGCACTCGACCACCACAACACAACACCAACCTCAGAACACATAGCTCACCACTACAGTGTGCCCCTCAACTAAAGCCCTTAAGGCAAAACACTTTGTCCAATGTACTAATCATAGGAGACTCAAT
The DNA here is from genome assembly GCF_019279795.1 of Protopterus annectens. NCBI lineage: Eukaryota > Metazoa > Chordata > Ceratodontiformes > Protopteridae > Protopterus > Protopterus annectens. Next base: position 378,554,300 of record NC_056726.1, read on the forward strand.
TGTGAGGCACACTGATGTGCCACTCAGTAGGTTGAACAAGGAGAAGGTGACAGTCAGTTGTCTATCAGGTGCCAGGATCTGCCACATAACACTTCCACTCAGGTCACTCCAAAAAGTATAAATATGAATTAGTCATTGTCCATGTGGGTGTAAATGACCTGAGGCATACCTCCCTGGACTACATGAAAAGAGATGTAATGGAAACCTCAGATTATGTGGCATAGGCAGGTATGACCCTAGCCCTGAGCAGTATTCTGCCATCATCCCGAATGATACTACAGTACAAGCAGAAAATGATTGAATTCAACAACTGTCTAAGTTTCTGGTGTCATTATAAGGGGATCCCGCATCTGTCTGCCTGGGACGACGTGATCGACAGACCTCTATGCTTTTCTAGAGATGGTCTGGATCTGTCACCCCTGGGATTCCAGGTACTGGCTAAGGCTCTTGCCACCCCCATAGTGCCTTTTTAGGCAGTGTTCCAAAGACCAAAATTCCACTGTAACAGCTACAATCAAATGCAATCTGAAGGTCATGCTGTTCAATGCTAGAAGTCTAAATCTCAAGATGCACTCACTCAAAGCTCTCCTCAAAATGGAGAATGTTGACATCTATGCTATAATGGAGACCTGGTTTAAAGAGGCAGAAAGCACCCCTGTGCTCTCAGGCTACAACTCATTCCATACCTTTCAGCCCCAGAATACGTCCAGAAGCTCCAAAGGCAGTGGTGTCTCCATATTCTTAAAGGATACGCACACCTCTAGACTGGTAGCCCAGCATAATGCATCCGAGATACTTCAGGTACAACTAACACTGGGTAAGATGGCGATAAAAGTCATAGCCTACTATAGTACCCCAAACATGTCCCTAGACTCTCATCCCAAGTTGCTATATACCCTGGAATCGATCAAGGTCCAACCCAATACTCTCATACTGGGTGACTTCAACTACCCTTCCATCAATTTAGAAAACTATTCAAGTACAAATGTACAGGCCCACGCTTTCTAGACTTTATCAGTTCCAATGCCCTGGACCAGCTCGTTCTGACCCCGACTAGCGGAAGCAACATCCTCTACCTGGTTATCACCAACATGGGAGACCATTGCTCCACACCTATAGTCAATTCCTCTCTGGTTAAATCTGACAACAAACTGATCACCATGAAAATCTCCATCTCACCTACAACCCCCGCTAAGGTGACCACCCTGAAAAACGTCTCTAAAGCCGACTTTGGGTTCCTAAAACAGAGGTAGCTAACTTCATGGCACCCATGCCAATGGAAAATAGCTGTATGACTGCTGAATCATACACCAGTGCACTGTACGTGCACATACACAAACACATGGACCTTGCCATACCATATAGAACTAAGATGCTCTCCTCCAAAAAAAGGAAGCCAATCTGGTGATCCCCAGCCATCAATAAACTCTACATCAGAAAGAAGAAACTGTTGATAACAAAATGAAGTCACAAGACTGGAAAACCTCCCTTATAAGTCTCAACAAAAAGCTGAGATCCCTTATCAAATCCTCTAAAGCCAGCTATGAAGGCAGAATTGTGGCCAACACCAAAAACAACCACAAAGCCTTCTATAGCTATATCAAAAACCTTCAAGGCAATATACAGATTTTCTCTGAGTTATTGCACAATGGCACCTCCTATACTGAGCCAACAGATATAGCCGACATACTGGCCTACAGATTCAGTGCCAACTTCACCCCTCACCCCCCCCCCCGCCCCCCAAGGGCCCTATCACAATACCAGAAGAAAGCCTGGTACCCACTATTTCTGTGGCATACATAAAAGCTGCATTGTCCAAAGCCAATAATACAGTGTCCATGGGACCTGATAACATCCTTGGCTGCGTCCTACATGAGCTACAAAATGAACTGGCACCACATCTGTGTGCCCTGTTCAATCACAGCCTTACCTCAGGCTATGTCCCTAATGAATGACGCACTGCTCCAGTCATCCTGCTCCATAAAGGGGGAGCAACTACAGACACTGGTAACTATCGCCCCATTAGCATGTTGAGTCTGGTATGCAAAGCTATGGAGCGCATCATCATGGACCTGCTTAACAAAGGTAAAGGCAATCTCCAAACACTTGACCCCACACAGTTTGGCTTTGTCAAGGGGAGATCCTGCTTGCTGAACCTGGTTGACTTCTTCGAGGCAGTCACCAAGGCTGTAGATGAGGGTGAGGCAGTGCATACAGCCTACCTCGACCTAGTCAAGGCCTTTGATACCATTCCCCACTGAAGTATCATTGATAAATTCACCAAACTAGGCATCAATCCTTACATCACTAAGTGGGTTGCAAATTGGCTCACAGACAAGACCCACAGAGTGAAAGTTGCAGATTCCAAGTCAGACTGTCGACCAGTCACGAGTGGAGTCCCACAGGGCACGGTCTTGGGCCCTCTCCTGTTTGGCATCTACTTCTCAGAAGTCCAGGTCAACACAAAAGGACTCTGGCTGACCAAGTTCACTGATGACTGCAAGCTAGGAGTCATTATCAACTCCCCAAGTGATGCAGGCATCCTACAAATGGACCTCTCTGAGACCAATGACTGGTGTCAGAACCATGGCCTAAAGCTTAATGCCAAAAAAATGCATTGTCATCCCCTTTAGAAAAAACTCAGTTCCCATAAATTACCACATTGATGGGAGTCCACCGAATACTGAAGTGACCCTAAGAGATCTGGACACCCAGGTTGACAGCCACCTCACCTTCGACCACCACATTGCCACTGTGGTCACAAAGTCCTTCTATGTGGCACATCATATAACCAAAGGTTTTGCATCCAGGAATAAAGAGGTCATCATCCCTCTCTACTCATCCCTCATTAGACTAATCATCGAATATAATGCCCCATTTGACATGTACCTGACCAAACACCTACAACAGCTGGAGAGGCCACAAAAGTACCTCACAAAAAGGATCCTAGGCCTTAAACACATGTCCTACATAGACAGACTCAAGAAACTTCAGCTGTTCTCAGTCTCTTATCATCTACTTAGAGATGATCTCTGCTTGACTTACAAAGTTATGTCTGACCCAGCCCTACTTGAAATGCTACACCTAAAGAAATCCCAATTCCCCAGCACCACACGCTCCAGAGATCACAACCTCATTACCAACATTAACAGAACATGCTGGAGGGACAGGTTCATCTTCCAAAGACTGCCCATACTCTGGAATAAGCTTCCCATTCATGTCAAGCAGAGCGCCTCGCCGGCCCTCTTCAAGAGAAATCTTGCAGAGTGGATGAGTAACAGAAAGTTCACCCCAGGGATCACTCAAGTTGCCCTACTGGATAGGGGGACTGTGAACTAACATTGGGTGCCATGGTGCCTGGGCAGTTTATTTAGGCTAGGCATGTAAAGGCTGCAGGGCCATTAGCCTAGTACACACCTATGAACCTATGAAATTAAATGAGTAGACTTTTAATCATTTAAAGTCTGTAAGGCTCTGCACTGCAAGTATCAGATCAATCAAAATCAAACTTACTTCCCCACAGAAGCTGGTAAATCAATATGAGATACTGCAGTCCTTCAACTGAACTCTTGCTCAGGTAGCTGAAAGCCTTTACACTCACAAGAAGCTAGTACACTGTAGACCTAGTCCTGGGAGGTCAATGGTGCTGTTTTAGTATAGTGAATCAATCAGAACCCAGATAGAAAGAGAGTTTTGTAATATTTCAACCACGAAATCCAACAAATGATCAAAAATACCAAAACCGTGAAACTAAAAACATTGGTAGAGCAAACAAGTCAAACTGTTAATCACAAATACGTGTAATGGTTAAGCACTTTCATTCTCATCAAAAGAATGTCATCAGAATAAACATAACTGAATGCAAGTAATTTAAAAAATACTTCTTAACTATGCACATGATGTACTCCTACCAATCAGAAAACTCAAAACTTAACACTTAAAGACATTTAATCTCCATACCACAAATATGACTCCATACCAAAAAATATGACTATAGACAATAAAATTATAGATATATAAATATCTAAAACCCATAGCCGGCTTTAGGCACTAGCAAACCCTGCAGTAGCTGGGGGCCTCTTATACTGATATTTTGTTACATGTTTGTTAAATCAACAAAAGCTAGTACAGCAATCCTGTGTACATGATAATTCAGGTGGGTAATAATAACACTTAGAATGAATCATAAGGGCTGGCATAATTTCTACTGCTTTAAAATTTAAAGATACGTCTGGTTGCAATAACAGTGTTTTGTCAGGTTACGTGCTTCATAATTTCATTAAATGTGTTGATATTGACACAGTGTTCTTGATTTAGTTAAATCCTGCTGGTGGGCACTTTCCACTAAAACTAACGTCATAGTTGTTTTTTAGGCACTCACGATACTGCGATCGTTCATGGGTGACCAAACTCAATGCTTACCAGGGATTTTAAGAACAGTTGTTACCGATTTTCAGGGATGGTTTTCTCTTTCAAAGAGTTTTATAAGTACTGGCAAGACACAAGATACTAAAACTCTCAACGTCTTTCCTCAAGAATTCCGGACAAAGCCAAAAATAATGGCAGAAAAGAGGTTCAGAATGAAGAACACTACATATTGCTCTAATTCACTAAAAGTTAATTGAATTTCACATTTTGCATTAATATGCCTTTTTTGGCCAGTAAGAAGTATGAAACTGTAATGACTAGCATTATCAACTGTCTATAATCATGAATGAATTACCAGCAAATCAGATTTTTTTATGATGGATAGGGCAAAAATATCAGGCAAAATGAGGGACAGGGACAGTGACAGGTGTGTATTGCTCCTGAAAACTCTTAAACAGCAATCTCTGATCTGATGTGGCAGTACTAGTGTCACACAATATGTTGGCATTTACTGAAATCAGCATAAAACTAGTATTATTATGTTTGTGTGTGTGTGTGTGTGTGTGTGTGTGTGTGTGTGTGTGTGTGTGTGTGTGTGTGTGTGTGTGTGTGTGTGTTTTGGGGGAAAGGGGCTGCAGTGTAAGAGCAACAATCGGGATATAATTTATTTACCTCTCTATCACAGACAGCATTGGCACTGCCATTATACTAGTGTGGTGTGTGTGTGTGTGTGTGTGTGTGTGTGTGTGTGTGTGTGTGTGTGTGTGTGTGTGTGTGTGTGTGTGTGTGTGTGTGTGTTTTGGGGGAAAGGGGCTGCAGTGTAAGAGCAACAATCGGGATATAATTTATTTACCTCTCTATCACAGACAGCATTGGCACTGCCATTATACTAGTGTGGTGTGTGTGTGTGTGTGTGTGTGTGTGTGTGTGTGTGTGTGTGTGTGTGTGTGTGTGTGTATATGAAGGGGGGTGTGGTTGCAATGTATCTATGAGTAGAAAGATGGCCGTAGCGTCTTTCACTTACCATCATAAACATAGACTATACACATGATAGGTGGCGATCCTTAGTGGCTTGGCAGGAAGAGAATGTGTGGGAAAGCACTGCTCATTGTTACATTGGTGTAGTGAGTAGCATTGCCATTTCACATGCTTGGATCTGGTTGAGGTCTTGTTTGTAGCTTTTTGTATGTGGAGTCTGCATGCCCTCACTGAGTTTGAGTGTATTGCTCCATCACTCTGGTTTCTTCTAGCACCTTAAAGACATGCAGTAGGTGAACTGGCATTCCTTCATATTCCCTGATGGTGAACATGCAATGTGTGTGTGTGTGTGTGTGTGTGTGTGTGTGTGTGTGTGTGTGTGTGTGTGTGTGAAATATCACTGATTTTTATCTGTGCACAAATAATAATGCTGAGTATTTGATAACTCTTCTGTATAGTAGTAAAAATGTAGTTAACATGTAATTATCTTTTAAAAACAAGGCATAAAATACATGACAGAATATTTAGACCTTTACAGCTTCTAGAGGTCTGGTGTCCAGGTACATATTACGTTGTTGAATTGTTAAAAGTTCGAACGTCATATGGTCGAACCCATATGATCCAACTATTAACAGTTTGAACATTTCAATGGAGATCTCCGTACAATGCGGAATGAGAAGATTTCTTGCACTGTACTGCGATCTTGGAGTTGGTATATTTAAAGAGCGGGGGGTGCAGCCCCCCATGTGGGTGGTGCAGGGGGGCTTGCCCCCCTGCTTAAAATGGTCAGGTATGTTTTCTGTGTTGTTTAGTTTTTTTTTTTTAGATTTTCGAATTGTTAAAAGTTCGATCTTATAGGTTTGACCATATGACATTCGAACTTTTAACAATTCAATAATGTAATATGAACCCCTGGTAGCCCATACACCCCAGATTGTATAAGTGGATTTCGACTAGGACATAGTGGTGAGCTCTGCTGCCAGCTGCACCTTTAACAAAACTAGACCTACTCATAGGTGTGTAGAGATGGATGCTGTAGCTTGTGTTGTGGTGGCTGAGGTGGCATGGTCATTAGTTTTTTTAATTTTCCTCACACTGAAACCCAGAGATGTGCACAGGAGGTCATTATAGTTTATGCTGAGACTGGGGGCCGTGAAATCATTGTTTCGTTTGTTTTCCTCACAGATGTCAGAGGTGTGCAAACAAGGTTACTATAGCTTGTGTAAGGTCAGTGTACTGTTTAGGAGAAAAAAGTTGTAATACATTTCTTTGATTAATATTTTTATTTCCTCTCATTACAATTAAGCATTAGGAATGTATACAGGTGGCTGCCTCTGGCTTTCAGGATGACAGGATGTAGGGGTGTGATATATGTATATATATATATATATATATATATATATATATATATATATATATATATATATATATATATATACACACACACACACACACACACACACACACACACACACACACACACACACACACACACACACACAATGCCACCCAACCGTGTGGAGTCTGCATGTTGGTTGGACGTCGAGCTGGCACCTCGGCGTTCATGAAAATCTACTGCCAATCATTAGCAGACCGGAGTTCCGCTGTGACGACCCCTAACCGGGAAAAGCCAAAAAAACAAACAACAACACACACACACACACACACACACACACACACACACACACACACACACACACATATATATGTGTGTGTGTGTGTTTGTGTGACCACAATCACTTGAAACATGTGACTGTGGCCATTTGAACATCTGCTTTCATGCCAGTCAAACACCAGAGGGATGCACAGACAGTAACTTTTTTGGAGGGGGGGGGGATTATGGAGGCAGGCATTATTCCCAGAGAGATTGCATTCATGCTCTCAATGATCTGTCATATTAGTTTATTGTAAACTGAGATCTTGTCATCTTTGCACATTTAGCCTTAGGCACAACTTGTGTCTTCTTTAAAAGAAAATAAAAATTTGACTGAAATTCTTTTCTTACTCATGATTTTTGTTCAGCCCACCACTGGATCAAAATGTTAGGAAAATAATCAAAACTTTTTCTGAGTTATTTTCTACACGGTTATTACTGTACTGTCTTGGCCAGGAAAGAATGTAAAGGAAAGGAAAGCTGAAGAGCAATATTTAATTTCTTTCCTTATTCATAATTTTCATCCAAGCCATCACTGGAAGAAAAGGTTTCAAAAAAGACTTTAAAATGCACTTCAGGATGCATAGGTTCATAGGTTCATACTAGGCTATCTGCCCTAGGGCATTTATAAGCCTAGCCAGAGTGTGTTTGGCTTTCGCCACCCATTTTAAATTTATTTTGCTATGCCCTTTTTCGACGTTAGTATACTGTGCCTCTGTCTAACTGTGACACAGAAGTGATACCCGGGGTAAACCTACTATCTCCTATCCACTCATCAAGATTCCTCTTGAAGAGAGTCAATGAGGGACTCTGCCTAACGTGGACTGGGATTTTATTCCAGAGTGAAGGGAGCCTCTGGGTTATGAATCTGTCCCTCCAGCATGTCCTATTTATTTCAGTGCTGAGGTTCAAGTCACTCGAGCGCGTAGCTCGATGGGATTTGGATTTTCTGAGGTGCAGCATGTCCATTAATTCCGGGTTGGACATGGCTTTATATGTCAGGCACAGATTGCCTCTGAGCAGGCGGTATGCCACTGAGTAGAGCTGGAGTTTCTTTAATCGGGCAACATATGGCATCTGTTTGAGCCCTTTGATCCTCTTGGCGAGGTACTTTTGGGGTCTTTCCAGTTGCTGCAGGTGTCTGGTAAGGTACATCCCAAAAGGGGCATTGTACTCAATTATGGGCCTGATGAGGGATGAGTAAATAGGCACGATGACCTCCCCTGATCTAGATGTGAACCCCTTCATGATTAGGTGGGCTATATAAAATGTTTTTCTAACCACTTTGGCCACGTGGTTGTCAAATGAGAGATTGCTATCAACTTGGGTCCCCAGGTCCCTAATTACTTCTTCCAGATTAATGGATTACCACCTATGTGGTAATTTGTGTGCACTTTGTTTTTGCCAAAGGGGATGACTATACACTTTTTGGCGTTTAGCTTGAGGCCATGGCTCTGGCACCAGTTGTCTGTTTCTATGAGGCCCTTTTGTAGGATGCTTGTGTTGGCTGGAGAGTCGATTATGGTGCCCAGTTTGCAGTCATCTGTGAACTTGGTCAGCCACAGTCCTTCTATGTTAGCCTGTACCTCTGAGAAATATATACCGAACAAGAGAGGTCCCAGGACTGAGCCTTGTGGGACACCACTTGTAACTGGTTTGGAGTCTGACATGGCTCCAGCAATTCTAACCATGTGGGTTCTGTTCTTGAGCCAGTTTGCAACCCATCTAGTGGCATAGGGGTTTATATTTAAGCTGGTGAGCTTATCTATAATGCCCGAGTGGGGTATTGTATCGAAGGCTTTTGCAAGGTCCAGGTAGGTTGTGTGGACCACCTTCCCCTCATCAATGGCTTTGGTAATTGTTTCAAAGAAATCAACCAGGTTTAAGAGGCAGGATCTGACCTTAACAAAGCCGAACTGGGAAGGATCCAGTGTCTGTAGGTCCCCAATATCTTTATTTATGAGTTCCATGATGATCCTTTCCATAGCTTTGCAGACCAAGCTAGTCAGGCTTATGGGGTGATAGTTTCCAGGATCCATTGAGGCACCACCTTTGTGGAGAGGGACCACTGTTGCTGTATGCCACTCTTTGGGTACATATCCTGTAGTAAGGCTGATATTGAACAGTAGTTTTATGTTTGGGTTTAGTTCTTTTTGGAGTTCATGTAGGACGCAGCCCGGGACACTGTCTGGTCCCATTGATGCTGTGTTTTTTGCTTTGGAGAGGGTGGCGCTTACCTGAGCATCTGAGATGTCAGGGGGGGCAGCACTCTGCTGGGATAGATATTTGCCCTTTTGGTGGGGAAGGGAGGGAGAAGTTTGCACTGAACCTGTCAGCTAGGATGTTGGCAATGTCTGTGGGTTCAGTGTATTTTTTGTTTTGGACTAATTCTGAGCATATCTGGGAATTCCCACCCAGGTTGCTAACATAACTAAAGAAAGCCTTGTGATTATCCTTAGTGTCCTATGCAATTTTTCTCTCGAAGCTGGCCTTAGACGATTTTATGAGTGCCCATAGTTTTTTGCTAATACTGATCAGAGATGCCTTCTTTTTTTGGGATTTTGCTCTATCATGTAGTAGCTTCCTCCTTCTATTGTATAGTTTGTTTATGGCTGGGGTCCACCAGACAGGTCGCCTAACTTTGGAGGATTGGGTCTTGGTTTTATTTGGGATTGCATGATCCATGCATTCCTGAAGGTGTTCATAGAATGTGTTTATAAAGGATTCTGCGGTCTGGGCCGTATTTTCCACAGGTCTGGGGGGCTTTGAAGGATTCCACCTCAGTTTTGAGGAGTGTGAAATTTGCTTTAGAGAAGTTTTTCACTGTGGTTTTCTGGGCAGGGGGTGGGGTCGGGATGTGAATATCTAGTGAGATTAGTTTATGGTCTGATCTTACCAGTGAGGGATACACTTCTGGTCTGGAGCACAGAGTCCCCATGTTGGTGATGATCAGGTCCAGTATGTTTTACCCCCTTGCAGGAGTGGCAACAAGTTGTTCCATAGCATTTGAGTTTATAAATTCTAGGAACCTTTGGGCTAGGGTGTTGGAGCTAGAGTAATGCTCCCAGTCTATGTTAGGGTAGTTGAAGTCACCCAATATAATGGTGTTTGGAGAGACCTTCATATTTTCCAGTGTTCTCCGGAAGGCTGAGTGAGGTTCCTGGGTTTGGGAAGGTGGTCTGTAGCAGGCTATAAACTGGAAGGCAGTTTTACCCACTGTTAGTTGCACATGGATAGTCTCTGATGCTTCGTGCTGTGTCACCAACATGGAGGTGTGGGTATCTTTGACGAATATTGATACTCCCCCTCCTTTTGTGGTTCGGTCCAAGTTTTGGGGCCGAAAAGCATGGTATGAGGTATAACCTGGTAGTGCTGGGGTGCTATCAGGAGCCTTGAACCAGGTTTCTGTTACTGCACAGATATCGATGTTTTCCCTGCTAAGGAGAGTTTCGAGTGCGTGCATCTTGAGGTTTAGACTTTTGGCGTTGAGTAGCATTACTCTTAGTTTCTTATCCCTTGTGATACCTATGGAGGTGGGTTTGTCTTTTGAGCCTTGCCTAAAAAATGCACTATGGGGGTGGCAAGAGCCTTTGCCAATATCCGAAAGCCCAGGGGTGACAGGTGCAAGCCGTCCCTAGCGAAGCATCGTGGCTTGTCGAGCATGTCATCCCAGGCAGACAGGCATTGGATCCCCTTTGAATGGCACCAATACTTAAGCCAATTGTTGAAATTGATCATCTTGTCTTCATATTGTGGCATTATTCTTGGTGAGGGTAAGATGCTACTCAAGGTCAGGGTCATACCGGCCTGGGCTACATGCTCAGAGAGCTCCTCTATGTCGCTTTTCATGTAGTCCAGGGAGGTACATCTCAGGTCATTCACACCAGCATGGACAATGACTGAGCCATATTTGTACTTGCCTTGGAGTGACCTGAGTGCTTGTGTTATGTGACGGATCCTAGCGACCGACAGGCAGCTCACCTTGACCTTCTGCTTGTTCAGCCTGGTGAGCGGGATGTCAGTGTGCCTGACGATAGTCACCTATTATAAGTGTATCAGGTGTGTTGTCTAGCCTTAAGGCTGTGACTGTTCGGCACACTGGCTTTGTAAGCTATGTGTTGCACATGTTTTAAAGCCATAGCTTGTTGAAAATGCTGAGATGCAAGCTAAAGTGTGAGAAAAGGAAGAAAAAAGTAATGTGCATGGTGTGGGGAGGCCTTGATAAGGGGGGAGCTAGTAGGGAACACTGGAGGATGAGTATGTGTGTATGTATGTGTGTGGGAGGGGGTGGGGGTGAAACAGAAAGCAGTAGGGTAGTGCCATGAAACACTTTGCCTTTGACACTTTCCCCTAAGGCCAGCCATGTAGATAAGGTTATTGTAATGTATCATCACTGAAAATAAATGCCAGTTGCTGTCAATGCCCATCTGTGAAATGGGACAACATATTGTTGTACATAGACTTAACAAATTGTAGGAGCATTTTTGGTACAGTTTATCTGTGCATACAACCCATAAAACTATGCAGCATGAGCTAAAATGTTGCTTCAGAGGGTTGGCAGTGAAAGGGTGATTCTTAGATTGGAAGTATCCAGTGCCACCCAACTTGACACTTGCTAGGGCCCCCCAAAATGCTAACACTGGCCCTGCTGAAACCTGTAATGCAATATTAAAATTAGTGAATACAAAGAAGTAATGCATTTGTGACTCAGAGTTTGACTTGTTTTGCCTCTACCAGTGTCTTTGGTTACACAATTTTGTGATCTTTTTCTTCTCTGTACTGTTTACTGGTAACCTTTCATCTGCTAACAGATAAGTGCGTGCAGGCTGGACACAAGAAGGGAATTAACAAGTGAAATATGGCAAGAGTTAACTTTAAACCTTGAGTAAGGTTACAAAATCCAGGAAATCTAGAATGTTTGGATGAAAATGCTTGCAAAAGTATTTTTACTCACTAGCTAGATTAAGTAGGATATTCCCCAGAAGTGAAAAAAATCACTGAAGATATCAACTAGAAGTGCTAGGAGATCGGAAGGACATTTCTGGGAATACAACAGTATGGCTTTCGGAATTATTAATGCAAATATGAACAAGCAATATTTGATGCCCTGAGGTACAGTTGGAGGTAACTGCAGAAACAAATGGAGGCACATTTGGCTGTAATGAATTAAGAGAGGTTTACAATGGTTAATTAATAAAGTGATGGGAAGGATTATAGACCTGGAAAAAGGGGACTATCGGTTAAATATAGTGGCAGGACCAGAAGTCAGGAGGGCCATGCAAGCACTGGCAGTATTAATAACAATATTGTTGAAGAATGAAATCACTAAAAAGTAGCCATTCATACATGAGCCAAACATAGAAGGTTTACTAGAAGAAATGATGGAGATAAATTGGAGGTACTTCCTGAGGGTGAAGAAAAATTTCACTGACAAAAATGTGAAAGATGGGAAAAAATATGGCAAGTGGAAGAAGGAAGAAGTTGGTAGAGGCTTGATAGGATTAATAGGGATAAAAAAGTAGTAATGATAAGTGGATTCTGACAAAATGAGAAGCAGAGAGCACTGTGTGCAAAACAAGAAATATGACACAGTATATAGACACTTGATCCACTTCTAGAGGTTGAACTATAAGGATGTTGTTCGACATAAGTATTTGTATCGCAACATAGATTGGTACGACATGCGCTGATCATATGTAAAGATTAAATGTATTAAAGCACCATCTTGGTTTAAAAAATCTTACTTTGCAAAAGTTGAAGAATACTCCTTGATGTCTGAGCAATTCCAGCTGAACTGTGGAAAACTCAAGACTGAAAATGTATAAGAAGATGTCATTATAGTAATCGTTACAGTGGCAGCTACTGATGACACATTTGACCCCGTAACTGCTGAGCATTTTCACAAAAGGTCTTGTCCCCAGAATACTCTTTGTTTTAGGATATTTTTGTTCTTTATCTCCAAAACAATTCAACATGTATTCATGAAACTTTTAGTTAATGTTAATGGCACAACTATCTACAAAACATCACTGGACTTTTCTCCTACTCTGAAATAAGACAAGGAACAGCGGAGTCTTGAATTTTAGTTTAAAAAAATAATCTTTTAATGCATTCTTTTATATCACAACATATACAAAGAATTACATTATCACTGTTAAACAAAAACATTCTCTTTGGGGCTGAAATCACTCGAAAATGACAGATTCATGTTACTGGTAACTTTTGTTTATTTTAGTATGAGGAGAGCTGAATGCTATAAATTTGTTTTCAGTTGACTGTTTTGTAAAATCTTTCACTCTTGTCAACTTCCAGAGGCATAAAGAAGCTTACCTGGGTGGGGTGAAAGGGGGAGGCTGCCCCAGATGTAAGGTGATGGGGGGTGTGATCCTACTTGTTTTTTATTATAAATTCTACTTGTTACATAAACATGACAGTCAGATAGCAGAGTGTCTTTGAAGATCATTTCCATAATAATTATTTCCATGGCTTTGCATATAAAGCTAGTCAGATTAATGGGTCTCTAGTTTCCAGGATCTGTTGAGGATCTGCTGTTATGAAGAGGGATGACCACTGCAGTCTTCCATTCTTGTGGCACAACAATTGTTTTGAGACTATAGTTAAATAGTAACTCCTGTGGCCCTGACAGGTCATATTTTAGACTATTCAGGATGCATCCTGGTATATTTTGGGGGCCCATTGAGGCTATATTCATGGCCTTAGCAAACACAGCAGGGATATGCTCTTTATTTAGAGGTGGAAGGGCTGTATTTGAAAGTATTTCTTGGGAGGTGGTTGGGGTGAGTGGTGGATAAAATCGGAACTGAATTTGTCAATCGCTGTATTGCCTGGCTTTGTGAATGTGACACCATTAACCATCAATTCAGCATACTATTGTGTGCTGCCTTTCAGGCCTTATAGTTGTATTTTTGCATGAGAGGCTATCTTGACCTCAAAACTGCCTTTATTGGACTTAATTACCCTTCTTAGTTGCCTGTTTAATTTAATGAGATAGAGCTTATCTTTATAGGAGCTGCACTTCCTGATTTTAGCCATTTTTTTCATTTGTTGTATAATCTGTTTTATATGGGATGCCATAAGGGTGGTTTGTTTTTGGAGTTAGCTTTGGGCTTACTTTTGGTGGGTACAGCACCATTTCTGCAAACATTGACATAGTTATCCTTAGTTTCTGCAAACAATTCCTCATAAGTTACTGTATTCTTTGGGTTTGGAGAGGCACTGAAGTTTGACAATGTATCGCTTAATAAAATATAGTTTGCCTTGGAATAGCTCTTAACTGTTAGCTAGTTTACTGGTGTTGCTGAGTTGATTTTGATTTTGATTTTGAAGGAGATAGCTTTATGGTCGGACTTTACCAGGGTGGATGTAACATTGAGGAGGGAGTGCAGCATTCTCCAATATTGTGAGTACGAGTTGCAATATGTTGCATCCTCTAGTGGGAATATGTGCTAACTGGTCAAGGGTGTTTACATTTATGAAGTCCAGGAATCTCTGTGCCCACAGATTGAGGCCATGTAGTATATGGAAGGATAATTAAAGTCTCCCACGAGTCAGGTGTTAGTTTGGATGATGAGTATTTCCATTAGGTCTAAGTATACACTATTTGTTATGTGAAACATAGTAGGTGACCTATAGCTTTGCTAGGATATGGTAATCTGCAAGTGGATAAACTCCGCTGCACCATTCTGTTTAACCAACTTACAAGTATGCTTGTTACTGATGTATATCAAGATACCTCCACCTAAGTCCTTGTCTGTACAGCTGCTGGTCTAAAAGTGTGGAAGGCACTGAAGCCTTGCAGTGCCAGGGTACTCTCTGCAGCTTTAAACCAAGTCTCACTAAATGCACATATGTCTATATTCTCGAATGTGAGGAGGGCTTGCAGGGAGTGTAGTTTTTTTTTTTTTTAAGCTCCTGGCATTGAGCAGTAACACCTTGAGGTTCAGTTGAGTGATTTTGTTATAGCAGCAAGTTTGTTAATTTGGCAATGCCTAAAAAGGCTCTATGGAGAGGATAAAGTTTTAGCTAGTATTCAAAAGCCTAGAGAGGACAGGTGCAGACCATCCTTAGAAAAGTGATCTGTTAACCATGTCTTGCCAAATTGACAAATATTGGAACTCCTAAGAATGACATCGGAAACTAAGTCAATTGTTAAAATCAATCATCCTTTGTTTGTGTTGTGGCATCATCCTTGGTGAAGTTTATATGCTGCTTAGTGCTAGGCTCAAACCAGCCTGAGACACATAGTCAGACAGGTCTAGAACAACTTTCTTCATAAAGTCTGAGAAGGTACATCTCAGGTCATTTACACCAACATGGACTACGATAGAATCATACCAGTACCTGTGGTGCAGTGACTTGAGTAATTTGGGAAATCCTGGCTCCAGAGAGGCAACTAACCATTACCTTCTCCTTTTTCAGCCTGGTTAGAGGGGCATCAGTATGTATTAAAATGGAGTCCCCTATGACTAGAGCCATGGAAGTGTGTTTGCTTGTCTTATGGCCCTTGTATTTAGGGCTCCACTGAGTGTGGCTGTATATGTAGTGTCAGGTGTTGCTGTTGTTGATGCTTTTGCATTTCCTCAAGATAACATTTGCTAATGCTTGTTTTATAAGGTTTTTTTAGAATATCTTGGTCTATGTGAGGGTTGTGTGCCATGTGTAGTGGGTGCTGTGTGCTTGGTTTTGACAACCTGATGTGTGCCTGTATGCAAGAGTTTAGTCTCCAGTGACATTGTGTATGTACATCTCTCACATAATGTATTTGTTACTTTAAGGATTAAGGGGTTGTCAGTAAACATGAGACAGTTGCTACATTGTCTCAGGATAACCATATACACCAAGCAGGCTGCAGAGAAGTTAGGAAATTGCATATCCATGTTGCCCAATTCTCTAATTGCTGATCTACAAGGTTGTGGCATATAGGAGTTAACAGAAGGCTGCTCAGTAACCTGAACTTTGATCACCATATGTCCATGGTAGTGAGAAAATCCTGCTATGTGATGCAACTTATAAGCAAAGGCATGGTATCCAGCTCTGCAGAGATTATAGTCCCACTATATTCAGCCCTCATTAGACCAATAATAGAGTACACTGCACCCTTCAGCATGTACCTGCCAGGCATTTGAAACAACTGGAATGGCCACAGAGGTTCCTCAATAAAATAATGCAAGCTGCAAATAAAATCTCCTATGTGGACTGCCTCAAAGCCCTGTCCCTGTACTCTGCCTCCTACGGACTACTGAGGGTGATCTATGCCTAACCTACAAGGTATTCTCTGATGCAGCCCTAATGAATCTGCTATGCATTCACAAAAAAGACAGCCCTAGAATTACCTAATCTAAGGATTTAAACCTCGTCAGTGACATAAATGAAACATGTTGCAGGGATAGGTATTTGTCACAAAAGGTACCCCTTTTCTATGAATTAGAGCTCTTCTCTATGCCTATTCAAATGCAGTATGGAGCAGTGGGTGGGAAATTGCAAATTAACGCCTGGTTTGTCACCTGTGGCTCTTATGGACATAGTTTGAAGCGGTAAGTTAAACACATTTGATAAAATTGAAAGTACTGGAATATAAATGACAAAGAACACATGGTAGTTATCAGAATTTGATGGATGCCATTACATAAAATCACATACATGAAAATATATGATGATGGCTGATATTAGAAATATAGATGAAATGGACTTCGAAGTTAAACCTTAGCGAAGTGATTAGCTCTTAGTATGTTTGTATTCTTTGTTAAAGAATGTAATACCAAAAATGAGTCATCAAGAACTTTTGAGTGTTTGCCTGTTCTTTAAAATGCCTAAAGAAACCATAAAGAAACAATTGCAGAATAACAAAAACATTTCTTTATCATTTTCAGGTGGTATTCATAGTGGCTGGTTCTGCACTTGGGCAAGGCTTATCTACAGAAAGTGCCACTGCTCCTACATGCATATATAAGCAGCACCAGCTACTGGCACAGACTACAGGAAAGGGAAAGCCTGAGCAGAAATGCCCACTATATTTTGAACTGTTCATAAGTTTGTAAAATGGATTAAAAGTGTTTAGTTATGTGTGAATGCATCCATTAGTGTGAAAAGTCTCAATCACTTTTGGCTAGTTTCACAAGTTTGTGATGAGCACAAGTTTGTGTAAGCCTGTGTAAAATAATGGTGGAGACTTAAGACATGTGGCACTCACAGGAACTATGCAGAATGGATTTTAAAATTTAAAAGAAGAACACCACGAATGGGCATCACTGACTATATTGAAACCACACAGACTAAGCGTTTTCGTCTCTTATAATTGCCGGAACTTCATCAGAGTATTGTTCTTAAAAAAACAAGTAATTTATATAAAATCCCACCGATGAATGCCAAGCTGATGAATAATTAATTAGTACATAAACAACATATAATAACTATTCCTAATTGATATAAAAATTAAATTGATTCTATAAAACCAATCCATTTCACTAAAAACAATGAATAGATCAGCAAGCAATCAAATCGAATATATCTAAAAATATACATATGTTTTTAAAAATTCTGAATTAATAAGTTAATGCCTTCATTTTTTTAGTACACTAATAACAGAAATATAGTCGTTTAACCCAGGAGGTTTGCCAGCATTAAGTCTCAGCTGCCATACTAACTCTGTGTATTCCAAGTAGTTATGCAAATGCCTGTCTTTTTCTGAGTACTGTAGCTTATCAATGACAAAGAAAATAAATTTCATAAAATTAATACAGCAATTACGATGTCTGTTTAGAGCATTTGTTGATTTATTTCTCTTAATATCATAGGTGTGTTCCCTTAGCCTATCTTTTAACATCCTGTTGGTTTTACCAATGTAGAAAACTGGACAAGTGGTGCATGTGCCAAATAGACCACTCCTGTGGTATCACAATTACATCTACTGTGGCAGGCCATGCTTCTCTCAAAAGAATCCACCATCGCATATGGCCTATCATTAATAAATCAACAAATTTTACAACTACCACAGGTTTTCATACAGTTAGCTCTTCTTACTTGCTTAATTTCTGTGGAATTCCATTCCAGTATGATTTTCAAACATGGCCCATTGCTAAAAACTACCCAAGGGTGATCACCCAGCTTTTCCAACAACTCAGCAGTAAATACAGTGGTCCACATATGCTGGTTAACATCTATTAATTTAAACACAGCTCTATGGTAAGGTAAAATAAGGAATGTATCCATGTGCTTGTCCAGCTGTTCTATATGAGTGCATACATTAATAGTCAATAGTCTCTCATCTCTTGGGGGTTTCAGGAGGGGAAATAATCTACCTCTTCCACCCTCTGACATCTCCTGCTTAATTTCTCTAAGTAATGCTTCATGGTTGCTCTTCTCCCTAAACATAAGAATTAAATTGCCAATTTAATTAATAAAACTGCTGTCTTCACTGGTAATTTTTTCATAACTGAGCCATCTGACCTTTCACACTTTCCCTTATTTGGTGAAATGGATGACAACTCTCATAAACTAGGTAAGAACTTGAAATTGGAAAATCAGTGAACTTGATTTATTGTCTCTATACAAAGAACCTTTGCAAACTGCTCCCTTTAAATAATATAACTGAATCTGATGTTGAAAAGCCTTGTGCTAAGTTGTAAAGACTTTCAGTGAATGTCATTTCACTGACTCAGATTTGTATGGCTGGGTCTTATTGAAATGAGCCATGATGACACAACTAAATACCATTGGGATTTACAGGGGATGAGTGTTTTTGAGATCTGCCATGGAACCGCATGATATGTCAGTCCAGTCCAATTGGATAATCTGTTGTAAGTTATTTCCAGACCTTCTCCTGTCTTCTTCAAATAAAGTGTCTGATAAAATAAGCCTAACTTTTGTGCTCACTTCATTGCTGCCTCCATCTACTTTACCTAAAAAAATAAATAACAGCCACTCCTAATTTTAAAGTGGATATTTTTTACTAAAATGGCTCTGTTCATGTTTCATTCCATAACTGTGTCAAATGCCATTATGATGCAATCTGTTTGCCAGGACATCTTGTGATCAGCAATAATCTGAAATTATAGCTAATCACTGCATTTTGCATTCCTTTCCATTCATCATTCCTCGTGGTATCACTAATTCTTGCTAACCACTGCTATCTGCATTTCTTTCCATTCCCCACTCCTCTTGCTATCACTAATTATTACTAATCATCACTATATGCACTCTTTTCCACCCCCAGCTGTCATGTTGTCATTAATTGTTACTATCCATTGTTGTGTTCACTTCTTTCCACTCTCCACTCCTCATGCTATCACCATTTATTACTAATCACTGGTATGTGCAATCCTTTCCATTCCCCAGTGCTCATTCTATTACTAATTGTTACTATCCATTGTTGTGTTCACTTCTTTCCACTCTCCACTCCTCATGCTATCACCATTTATTACTAATCACTGGTATGTGCAATCCTTTCCATTCCCCAGTGCTCATTCTATTACTAATTGTTACTAACCATTGTTGTGTTCACTTCTTTTCTTTCCCCACTTGTCATGCTATCACTAATTATTACTAATCACTGTTATGTGCACTCCTTTCCATCCCCCAGCTCTCATGTTATCATTAATTGTTACTATCCGTTGTTGTGGTCACTTCTTTCCAGCCCCACTCCTCATGCTATCACTAATTATTACTAATCATTGCTATGTGCCAATGGCGGCTGGTGACTTCAAATCAAAGGGGAGTTGCAGGAGGCAGATGAATGGATGGGGCCAATGGGAAGGGGTGTGACCAACTAGAAAGGGGTGGAGCTATGCTCAAAACCTCAAAAACTGGGACTTAAATTAAATACGCTGCCTGGGTGCCAAACCAGCATTATGAGAGTCCAATCAAGACAAAATGAAGTGTAGAAGAAAAAAATATTTCAATGCATTGGCTACATGACAGCTTACTTAATATCTAGACAGAAACAAAAATGTTGTGAGGCATGAAAAAATGAATTACTTTTTAAATACATTACTGGAATGCCAGTCAAAATCAAGTATAAAAAAGCAGCACTCAACTCAAACCACTTCTCCTTGCACTGCGGTTCTAATTATAATGTATATTCAGCTTTATAAAAGTACCAAGTAATATGCTGGAAGTAGCAATCCCTGTGATACCCCCACTTGTAGAAATGTTTCTTATCCAAGAAAAGACCTGCTGCCTGACAACAACTATCTACTTTGATCATGTTTTCCCAATAAAACAAGTAAAAAATGAACAGCAAACAAGAAACAAGGTCAAGATAAATTGTTTAAAGGATTACTGCACATGTTATGGACCACACATGATAGATTGGCATTCTGTTGAGTTTACTGGTAAAGCCTGCAAAGATGACTGCAAGTCTCCAACAAATGTAGTGAGCTTCTAAAAATACTGCAACCCTGCCCTTTATTACAAATACTGTCATATGCATTTCAATACCTAAGGCTTATATGTTATCTAGTTATGTAAATATTCTCTGCATGGCAACAGCCAAAAGGCTTTCAATGTTGGTAATTCTTTAACAGTATACTTATTAAAGCGTACTTGCATCTTACAATCTCAGACAAGCGTACCTGATGGTCATTAAAGCCTTGCTACTTAACAGGCAGTGCAACACATGCATTTTCTGAATAATAATAAGCTTAAATCAACAGTATAAAAATATGACAGAAAACCAGAACATTCTGCAAAATCAAGGACAGATGAAAAGCCACTATAGTACTTATGTCTACCTTGGATGGGGGGATACTTTGCACACTTACACTGCATAACTGCTCCTTGCCTTCCTTGGACACATCCAGAGTCACTGCATGGGGGAGTGGGTTGCAACAAGCATGTCACAATTTGAAATATCTCCGGCTGATGATGATGGCCCTGACACATTTGTCATACCTCTCAACCTCAGAGCAAGAAATCTGAACAAAGCCATAAATAGAAGTGGGACAAAGGCCCAAAAATAAGGACAATTTTTAAATATTGCTCTTATAAACTTAGCAAGATAATAGAATAGCAGGTCTTGCATTAGTATGAATTTTCTGAACGGTACGAAATCTGAAACACAAATGTCTGTCATTATTTTCTAACTTCAAATCTTAATGATTTGCCACTAATTTGCCAGAAAACCACAATTTTATGAAAAACAGACCAACAATGTGATGCAAAAATATAAAATAGCCACACAATACAGCTGGGAATCTGTCAAAGAAGGGACACTTTTTAATATTAGTACTGTTAAGTTGAGCAGCTGACAAAATAAGAGAAGCTACATGTATTTCTAAAATAAAAGTAATCTATAACTCTGATCATTACAATTATTTCTTACTTGTAAACCCTCCATATTTTCTTCCAAAACTGCCATTTTGCGGAGGGATTATTAGGGGAAGAACAACATTTTGAGCCAAAGTCGGGGGCAGTTCAGAGGTTTGGATATACCTAATTCTATAATGTGATTTATTTGTGCATACCTCTCAACCTCTTAACACAGGAAATCTGGACAAGGCTAAATATATTGGGAGAACGTACAGACAGTACTAAAAATTGCTGTTGTATAAACTTAGACAGTTGATAGAATAACAGGTCTTGCTTTAGCATGCATTTTTCTGAAGGGTATGAAGTCTGAAACTCAATGAAACTCAATGTCTGTCCTTATTTAGTAACTTCATTCCTAAATGATTTGCCAGAAAACCACAAATTTTATGAGGAACAAACCAAAACTAAGAAGCAAAAATCTATTAATTCTGTGAAAATCTAGACAGTTGAAAGTTATAGTTCAGTTGGGGCAGTCTAAGTTTGTTGCCATTCCCCCCTCATAAAATCATAGTCAAATTTCTAAGTAGTCCATTTGCAGCCATAACTCCTCAGTAAGCAGCCCATTCTCATAAAGAAAGAAGCTGTTCAGCTAGAGAGTTCACACACACACACACACACACACACACACACACACACACACACACACACACACACACACACACACACACACACCTGTTGCAAGCCCTGAAAGCAAGTACCTGCATTTCTAAGCAGCCATTTCTCTTTAGCATTTCTAAGCAGTCCATTTTCAGCCATAGCTCCTCAGTAAACAGCCCATCCTCATGCAGAAAACAAACATTCAGCTAGAGTGTTCATGCACACACACCTGTTGCAAGCCCTGAAAGCAAGTACCTGCATTTCTAAGCAGCTGTTACTCTTCAGCATTTCTAAGCAGTCCATTTGCAGCCATAACTCCTAAGTATGCAGCCCGTCCTCATGAAGAAAGCAGCCGTTCAGCTAGAGAGCTCACACACACACACACACACACACACACACACACACACACACACACACACACACACACACACACACACACACACACACACACACACACACACACACACACACACACACACACACACACACACACACACACACACACACACACACCTGTTGCAAGCCCAGAAAGCAAGTACCTGCATTTCTAAGCAGCCCGTCCTCATGCAGAAAGCAGACGTTTGTCTTCAGCATTTCTAAGCAGTCCGTTTGCAGCCATAACTCCTCAGTAAGCAGCCCGTCCTCATGCAGAAAGCTGCTGTTCAGCTAGAGTTCATAAACACACACACACACACACACACACACACACACACACACACACACACACACACACACACACACACACACACACACACACACACACACCTGTTGCAAGCCCTGAAAGCAAGTACCTGCATTTCTAAGCAACTGTTTCTCTTCAGCATTTCTAAGCAGTCCATTTGCAGCCATAACTCCTCAGTAAGCAGCCTGTCCTCATGCAGAAAGCAGCCGTTCAGCTAGAGAGTTCACACACCTGTTGCAAGCCCTGAAATTAAGTACCTGCATTTCTAAGCAGTCCATTTGCAGCCATAACTCCTCAGTAAGCAGCCCGTCCTCATGCAGAAAGCAGCCATTCAGCTAGAGAGTTTACACACACACACACACACACACACACACACACACACACACACACACACACACCTTCTGCAAGCCCTGAAAGCAAGTACCTGCATTTCTAAGCAGGTGTTTCTCTTAAGCATTTCTAAGCAGTCAGTTTGCAGCCATAACTCCTCAGTAAGCAGCTTGTCCTCATGCAGAAAGCAGCTGTTTGGCTAGAGAGTTCTGTTTCGGGCTGAATGCATGCATGTGTTCTGGAATGCTGATGCCAAGTACAAACTGCAGACGTTGCAATCCGATCCCAATCAGGTCTATGTGGCTGTGACCGCATAGACTACTGGTGCATCTGTAAGACTGCTGCCTTCTTCTGAATCCAGACTGGTGAAAGAGCAGTCCAGATTCGAGTTTCAACTCACTCATGTGTGATTTTTTTTTTTTTGGTTTTGGTTTACAGCTGGGGGCACTGCAGTCCTGCAGTCCAATAGGATAAGCTGCCACTGCTATGTGCACTCCTCTCCATTCCTCAGCTCTCAAGTTATCATTAATTGTCACTAACTATTGTTGTGTTCACTTCTTTCCATTTTGTATTCCTCATGCTATCCCCAAATATTACTGACCATTATTGAGTTCTCACCATTTTATTCCCCATTCCTCATGTCATCAGTAATCAATATTAATTGATGTGGCATGCAATCTTTTCCATTCCACATGCCTTCTGCTATAACTAATTGTCACCAGTCTCTGCAGTATATAAAACTAAAACCAGTAGTGGAAGGAAACAAACATATTTAATCCAAAGTTGAGGATTTTCATTCTAGAGATAAACCGAACATCATCAGAACTGAAGAGCAAATAGAAAAAGCATACATTTAAAAACTAAGAAATCATGTGGTGGTGGCCAAGATGTGAGCAGTTAACAGCACTGTTTTTAGCTCTGCTTCATTTTAACATCACTGACATGATTTTTACTAAAAAAAAACTCAAATAGAACATTTCAAAACTTGATGGATTTATAGTTGAACATCTGCTGAAAGATTTATTATAAAGAAGTTTGAAACTCTTTTAATTGCTTTTTCCTGTCAAAAACTAGAAAAACCGAATTGTCTCAGAATGAGCCACTCTAAGCCCAGTGTAAAGACATACAGGCTATACTAAGTAACATCAGTGAGTCAAGACTTTGTACAATATTTAAATGACAACAAGTGGGGTATTCGTTTTACACTGAACTGGGATTACAATCGAATTCCCTTTTTGGATGTGAGTGTCATCCGGGAGAGTGATCACACTCTTAGAACAGAGGTATTCCGTAAATTTCCTCAATTTAATACTCTGCTTCATGCAACAAGTCATCATCCTCAACACATCATCCACAAGATCCCCAAGTCCCAGTTTTTTCCAGATTAAACGCATTTGCTCCACTGAACATGCATTTTTATTACAACAACAGGATCTAGTCAATAGGTTTCTCAGTAGGGGCTATCATGCTTATAATATAAATAAGGCTTGTTCATTTGCCTCAGAACAATCTAGATTGAACATTTTGGAGTATCAACATACCCCTAACAATTTGGATAGGTATCCAGCTCAACCCATATGCCTGGTCACCTCTTATGGACATAACATCAACACATTTAGACAAATTATTGACAACCATTGGGACATATTGATGGCTAATGAAAAGCTATCAGAACTACTATCATCGCATTGTTTATTTTCATATCGCAGAGGTCCCACACTTAACTCTCATTTTACCCATTACAAACATACATCCCCTTTCAGTACACAGCAGGTCACATTATTTGATAACAAACTGGTGGGCAGTATTTCTTATGGTCACTGTTCTGCATGTGCATATGTTTCAAAGACTAAAGAATTCACCAGCAGCAATACCTCTAAGATATATCAGATCCGGTCTTTTGGAAATTGTAGCAGAGACTGGGCCATATATTTAGCAACTTGTTTTTGTTCCGCTTTTTATGTGGGACAAACATCTCGGCCACTGAGGTTTTGCATAACAGAACACCTCAGTGACATTAGAAAGAAAAGAATGCCCAATTCATTATATAAGCATACAAAGACCCATACCACTGCTCAATTTAATTTCACTATAATAGATAAAGTCCAGGGCAATAAGATGTGTAAGGCAGGATGGCATATCAATTTGAATAAAAAAGAATCTAGTTGGATTGTTAGGCTGGGTGCTTTGTTTAAGCCTGGCCTTAATGAGCTTGGTTAAATTTGGTATGAACCAATAAGAAGATGACTCTTATCATGTGTTTTACTATTTAAATGAGCAATCTTTTGTGTGTCATAGCACTGAAGAATGCATTACTATTGCCGAAACCGGTTTGCTTATATTTTTGGAGTTGCCGCAATAAAGGATTGAATATTCTTCTAACCTCTGCTGGTGCTGGACAATTTTTGTGAGTATGAGAGGTAGTTTGTTCATCTTTCTCAACAAACTAGGAATACATTATTCCATGGTAGAATGTTTTACTGTTATATCATTAGGTAATTTTTTTTATTTGTTTCAAAAGTTTTGTCCATAGCTGAAGATTTCATATTGTTATATATAATGTATATAATAAGTTATTTACATAAATGCGATTTCATTGTACTTGAGTTTTTCTCTCTCTTATACAGATGTCTGATTTTTAAGTGCATATCTCTTAATATAAATGGATTGAATAATCCAGTAAAGAGGGGGGGGGGTCTGTTCAAATAGTTGCAATTACATAAAGCTCATATAGTATTTCTACAGGAAACACATTTACTTAATAAAGATGTAAATAAACTTTCATTAAAGAATTTATTGGTTTTAGCAGGTTTTGGCTTTCAAGCTAAAAGAAGAGGTACCCTCATTTTATGGAAGAACTGATCAGTAATGCATAAAGTAAATGATACATATGTTAATAAAAATAGTATGTTAATTATTGTTATAACTGAGCGAAACAGAAAACTATATACACTGGTGAACTCTTATTGGATTCCAGAGGTTGGAGCTAAAGATGCAAAAAAAAAAATTACTTAGACACTATAGCCTATTACATGAATGGTGAAGTCGTAATGGCTGGTAATTTTAATTGGATTTTATCAGACAAAGACTCCCCTGTAGACAGAAAGCACCTTCAATCAAAAACATAATGCGTTTTGCAAATCTAATGAATGTAAAGGCTATATATGAGCTAAATAAAACAAACTCAGTTCAGTTTACCCATATTCATATAGATATAGAACACAAACAAATAATATTTTTTTGTCTCAATATGCTATCACATATCAGAGTTTTAATAGTTTCATGTTTATTATTAGACCATAATGCTATAATCTTTAACATTATTTTAAAAATGGACAATCTAATATAATACTTCACAGGAGATTTTTGGTGTACATTATTAAAATAAAATGATTCAAGGACTGGTATGTTAAAGAGATCAAAAATTTCCTAGAATGAACATGAATGGTGAAGTAACTGACATTGGCCTGTGGGATTCACTAATGGTAGAGTTGCAAGCTGGTATATTAGTAAAACAAGAGAATGTGACAAAGAATTGAATACATGGCAGGCCAAAATAGACACACTAAAGTTAAATCTAAAACAAAATGACATTATCAGTCAGTCTGAACTCAAAAACTTAAATAAAAAATATGTTGAAATTCTAAATCATAAAGTTACAATAAACCTGGAAAGATGCAAACTTCAAGCATATTCAGCAAAACCTTTAAATGTGTATAAACTTGCTCTTGGATCAAAGAAAATGAATAAATGAAATCATAAATCATAGGATCATAGATTAGTACTAGGCTAACTGCTCTTGTGCACCATTTTAAGCCTAGCCAATTACCCTATGTGAGAATCAAACCCTGCACTTTGTGTCTGTAAGGTAAGCACCTTAACTACTACGCCAACCACCCACCCATGTTAAATAAATAAAATAAACAAAAAAATATTAAAGAAATTATAACATATATAAATAATAAAAAATAAAGCAGAACAGATATTAAAGGTATTATTGAGACCTTTAAAATATTTTATGAAAATATAAATAATGATACAAATAAACTAGATAATGATGATATAGTTGAAACTTTTCTAAGGAAAAATATAAATAAATTAAAATGTGAACAAATTAAAAAATTGACAGACCATTCACCAGATGATGCAGTTAAAATATTAGATAAGGTCTACAGAGAAATAAAAACAACAGCTGAAGTCCTCCCATCATGTAAATATTCCCTTATATCATCTATTTTAAAACAAAATAAGAATCCTGAAAAGTGTTCATCATATAGACCCATTTAACTTTTAAATGTGGACTATAAGATGTTCATGTCTATTTTAGCTAACAGAATTAATCTACTTATACCTAAACTAATTATCAATGATCGAACTGTATTTATTTTAAATAGACAAGTACAGGATAATATAATAGGAATATATACTATACATATATTAATAGACTTTGCAAATAAAAATAAAAAAAAAATCTTTCTATCATAATCTTGATTTGGATAAGGCTTTTGACTGAGTTAATTGGTTGTATTTGTTTAAAATACTTAAAGTGTATAATTTTTCACCTGAGCTAATTGCACTAATTTCTAAGTTATACAATAACTATTGTGCTTATGTTAAAATATGTTAATTTCCCTCTAATTCCTTTAAATCACTAAAGGGCAAAAAGCAAGGCTGTCCTTTATCACCTTTACTTTTGGTATTAGCTATAGAACCCTTTGCTAATAGTATTAGATCCAATAAGAACATTAAAGGTATCAAAATAAAAGAAGATTTTGAAACAAATATTTAACTCTTTGCTGATTATATTTTACTAACAATAGAAAATATAAAAAATTCATTAGAACATATAATTAGTTCTATGAGTCAGTTTGAAGAAATCTCAGACTTAAGATGTAATCATAATAAAACAAGTACATTATTAATAAAAATTAAAAAAAAATCATACAAACAATAATCTAACTTCAATTGGAATAGCAATCAAATGAAATACCTTGGTATAACCATTATGTCTAATAGTGAATAAATGATACAAACAAACTTTCAACAGGTTGTTGATAAAATTATAAGTTTAGTCACAAATTGGAATAAATTCTTCTTTACCATGGAACAACAATTAATGCTTATTAATATGGTAACTCTTCCTAAAATATTGTTTGTCTTACAATCTTTAGTATTATCTCCACCAAAAAATGATGAAGAAGATAAATAACATTCTACTTATTTTTTTTGGCATCCTAATAAACCAATAGTTTCCTTTGATTGCCCCAGAAAAGGCTGCGATAATGGGGAATAGGATTTCTGATATTCAATTGTATGCTACTTCAACAATTCTAAAAGTTATAGCGTTGTGGATAAATTCATCTTATGATTTAAAATGGAAACAAATACATCAATAAATATTAGTAAATAATAAATATATCACAACCAGTCATAAACAAATAGTTTTATCTGGTTAATAAAATATTTTTGTGTAAATGGTATTACACACTCATCTCAAATTCCCTATTTAAATAACATCATTTCCTCCTTTCAAAAGTTCACATATTCTAACCATTGTATTAAAGACTTAATATTTGCTATGTTTCCAACTGCATATACAAATAACTGCTTAGAAACTCATAACTTCAGGAAAATGCTAGTATTTTAACAACAAAGTAATTTAATTTATTGGCATCAGTTCCTAAATGGCACTGATATATAGATGCAAAATTATGAGAATTGGTTCATTTTTAAAAATATTTATAGACCTTGTGAACACAGAGGTAAATAAGATATTTAACCTAGATAAGAAATTGTTCCCTGAATTATTAGAATTCTTAATAAATGTCAATAATAATGCATTAAATAATAAATCAAAATGTTTAAGTTAGATTTCAAATATTTAGACGATTCCTATTGGAACTACTCCTCAAAAATTAATAATGAAGGCTTCTGTGAAGAATAAGAAATTAATGTTAAAATCTATTATATATTAGACAATTTTCATTTGGAAATTTTTACACAGAGCTTTTGTCACTCCTAACAAAATTACAATTGTGTATAAATTAAATAGAATTAAATTCTGGAGATATGATTCTGAAATAATAACTGATTGGATGCGTATGGTATATGAATGTGAAGTCATCTCCCCTTTTTGGAAAGAAATTAATAACTTTATTTGAGCTCTATGATCAGATAGATGTAATATTTCTAAATCTTTAGTTTTATTTAATGCTCCAATTCCTGAGATAATTCCAAAAACCCAAGTGCCTCTTCTCTGGTCTGTTCTTGCTATAGCCAGAAAAGTAGTTATTAAAAACTGGAAAAGTAAAGTTACCTCCTCTACTGTTGAATTTATTATTATGGCAAAAATTGTTTGCAGTAGTAAACTACATACTATAAAGATGAGAACTTCTGATATTACACATTCATATAAATCTTGGCTTAAACTTAAAGACTTGCTTGAAAAATATTAATTGTTGTTGATGTATAACTTAGATGTATTGATCAGGTGTGAACCTATATAAATATTTGTTTGTTTTATCATTCATTTGTTTATTTATTATTTTAAAACCAAATAGAAAAAAAATGAAAAAAATCATGTGGTATTGTCAGCTAATTGTAATAAACTTATACAGAAGCAATTAGAAATATAAGAACATATAACAAAACATAATAAAGTAAAAAGCATCCAGTAAAATCAAACTTATAATTTAAAACAGTAAAACAAAAAGTTATCGATAACCTTTTTGATTTTAAATACACTTAATGTTAATACTGTCATTAAGACGTGGGGGGTGTTGGCAGCTAATAAAAGTTGTAAATGTATCTCCTTGGTTGCCAGAGTGCTTTTAAAAGTCTCTGCCTCTGGTCCAAATCAACAAATTTAAATACAGACTTTTTAAAGTCAGTGCAAGCAAAGAAATGTTTAAAAGAATGTATTTTATTTCTAATGGTCAAATTATACTAACATATGCACTATGAGATCTTCCTTGTAGTTTGATCCATGTAGAAGTTCTCACAGCTGGCGCATGGTGCAATATAAACAGTTCCATTGGAATCACAGAAAGCCTGCCATTGACAGTAAAGACTTAGTAAGATAATTAAGTAATAAAATGCAATTGTTGGTAATAAATCTACACTGTTTACAACAGCAGCACAGAAAAGTGCTGTCAGTGTTATTTGTCACAGAGTTACTATTATTATGGTTGTATCTTTCCAAAAATAGACTGTAAATATTGGGCAGTTCATAAATTTTACCACAACATGTACACCTTATGTACATATCATGGCAAGATTTTTGAATTCAGATACACCATTAACACAGTGTGCTAGCACAAACACTGTGCCAGGGTGTCTCCATCCTAATTTGCTAAATGCAAATGAGTCATATGCTAATCAGCCATGTGCTCTCTCCTCAGGAACTGCCTCCAGGAAGAATGACCCATACACTGAGTGATTCATGAAATCACTCAGATGTGTAGCCCAGATTTACTACCCCTGTCATGTTGCCATACCAAAAGGCTGTGTTCATCCATTGCAGAAAAGGTAGATACTGGGGATTTTAGTAGTGAGATAGTGTTGGGAAGTGTGTGTGTGTGTGTGTGTGTGTGTGTGTGTGTGTGTGTGTGTGTGTGTGTGTGCGTGTGTGTGCGTCTTGTGTGTGTGTGTGTGTGTGTGTGTGTGTGTGTGTGTGTGTGTGTGTGTGTGTGTGTGTGTGTGTATGGATGTGTGTTTGAAATTGGAGAGTAGGGGGCTTTATGACCATGTCTAATGTGTATGCACATGTGACTATAAGTAGAGATAGCTGTAATACCTCTACACACCCCTAGACCAATATGCAGAATGTAAGCATTGGGTATGGTGGGAACACTAGCTACCAGGAATTATACTGGAAGACTTGTGCTTTAATGGTAGTCAAAGCAGTACAGGTATTGGGGTTGGGAGAACATTACACACCATGGATTAAAACTCGTATGCCATAACAACACTCAATGAAGTATGGGGATCATGGTTTGGGGAAAACTAGATATCTGGGATAGGACGTGCAGACTACTCAGGACAGGAATGAGAACTATGGTGTGTCTGCAATCATGTGCTTGTATTTGAATGTCTAATTGTGTGTGTCTGCATATCTGGTTGTGTTTGAATGGGCATTTATGTATGTGTATGTGTGTGTGTGTGTGTGTGTGTGTGTGTGTGTGTGTGTGTGTGTGTGTGTGTGTGTGTGTGTGTATGTGTGTGTGAGAGAGAGAGAGACAGAAGGTGACCGGGGGAGGGATGCCTTGGACTACACAATGCAGTTGCCCCAGTTAACTACTGCAGGAAGTGTTCATCTGCACATCTCAAGAAATAATTGCAGTCAATCGAAATGCAAATGAGCTGATAATGAAGTCTTTCCTTCTTGTGTCTTATATGTCTCTGAATTGCAACATACCAAATCATGAGTTCAGGACCTTTTTAACATGAGCAGTACAGCTCAAGCTGGGCCCTTTAATGAACTCCTGTGTAAATGTCCTTTTGGAAACAAAATTTGGTTTGTAACTAATAATTTTGCATACTCGACAAGCCACGATGCTTTGCTAGGGACGGCTTGCACCTGTCACCCCTGGGCTTTCGAATATTGGCAAAGGCTCTTGCTTCCCCCATAGTGCCTTTTTTAGGCAAGGCTCAAAAGACAAACCCACCTCCATAGGTATCACAAGGGATAAGAAACTAAGAGTAATGCTACTCAACACCAGAAGTCTAAACCTCAAGATGCACACACTCGAAACTCTCCTTAGCACGGAGAACATCGATATCTGTGCAGTAACAGAAACCTGGATCAAAGCTCCCGAGAGCACCCCAGCACTACCAGGTTATACCTCATACCATGCTTTTCGGCCCCAAAACTTGGACTGAACCACAAAAGGAGGGGGAGTATCAATATTCGTCAAAGATACCCACACCTCCAGGTTGGTGGCACAGCATGAAGCATCAGAGACTATCCATGTGCAACTAACAGCGGGTAAAACTGCCTTTCAGTTTATAGCCTGCTACAGACCACCCTCCCAAACCCAGGAACCCCATTCGGTCTTCCTGAGAATGCTGGAAAATATGAAGGTCTCTCCAAACACCATTATATTGGGTGACTTCAACTACCCAAACATAGACTGGGAGCATTACTCTAGCTCCAACATCCTAGCCCAAAGGTTCCTAGAATTTATAAACTCAAATGCTATGGAACAACTTGTTATCACTCCCACAAGAGGGGAAAACATACTGGACCTGATCATCACCAACATGGGGACTCTATGCTCCAGACCAGAAGTGTATCCCTCACTGGCAAGATCAGACCATAAACTAATCTCACTGGATATTCACATCCCGACCCCACACCCTGCCCAGAAAACCACAGTGAAAAACTTCTCTAAAGCAAATTTCACACTCCTCGAAATTGAGGTGGAATCCTTCAAAGCCCCAAGTCTGTGGAAAATACAGCCCAGACTGCAGAATCCTTTATAAATGCATTCTATGAACACCTTCAGGGATGCATGGATCATGCAATCACAAATAAAACCAAGACCCAATCCTCCAAAGGCAGACGTCCTGTCTGGTGGACCCCAGCCATAAACAAACTATACTATAGAAGGAGGAAGTTACTACATGATAGAGCAAAATCCCAAAAAGGGAAGGCATCTCTGATCAGTATTAGCAAAAAACTACGGGCACTCATAAAATCGTCTAAGGCCAGCTTCGAGAGAAAAATTGCACAGGACACTAAGGATAATCACAAGGCTTTCTTTAGTTATGTTAGGAACCTGGGTGGAAATTCCCAGATATGCTCAGAATTAGTCCAAAATGACAAAAAATACATCGAACCCACAGACATTGCCAACATCCTAGCTGACAGGTTCAGCCCAAACTTCTCCCCCACCACCAAAAGGGCAAATATCTATCCCAGCAGAGTGCTGCCCCCCTGACATCTCAGATCCTCAGGTAAGAGCTGCCCTCTCCAAAGCAAAAAACACAGCATCAATGGGACCAGACGGTGTCCCAGGCTGCGTCCTACATGAACTCCAAGAAGAGCTAAACCCAAACATAAAACTACTGTTCAGTCTCAGCCTTACTACAGGATATGTACCCAAAGAGTGGCGTACAGCAACAGTGGTCCCTCTCCACAAAGGTGGTGCCTCAACGGATCCTGGAAACTACTGCCCCATAAGCCTGACTAGCTTGGTCTGCAAAGCTATGGAAAGGATCATCATGGACCTCATAAATAAAGATATTGGGGACCTACAGACACTGGATCCTACCCAGTTCGGCTTTGTTAAGGGCAGATCCTGCCTCTTAAATCTGGTCAATTTCTTTGAAACAGTCACCAAGGCCATTGACGAGGGGAAGGTGGTCCACACAGCCTACCTGGACCTCGCAAAAGCCTTCGATACAATACTCCACTCGGGCATTATAGATAAGCTCACCAGCTTAAATATAAACCCCTATGTCACTAGATGGGTTGCAAACTGGCTCAAGGACAGAACCCACATAGTTAGAATTGCTGGAGCCATGTCAGACTCCAAACCAGTTACAAGTGGCATCCCACAAGGCTCAGTCCTGGGACCTCTTTTGTTCGGTATATATTTCTCGGAGGTACAGGCCAACACGGAAGGACTGTGGCTGACCAAGTTCGCAGATGACTGCAAACTAGGCACCATAATCGACTCTCCAGCTGACACAAGCATCCTCCAAAAGGGCCTCATAGAAACAGACAACTGGTGCCAGAGGCATGGCCTCAAGTTAAATGCCAAAAAGTGTATAGTCATCCTCTTTGGCAAAAACAAAGTGCCCACAAATTACCACATAGGTGGTAATCCATTAAGTATAGAAGAAGTAATTAGGGACCTGGGGACCCAAGTTGATAGCAATTTCTCATTTGGCAACCACGTGGCCAAAGTGGTTAGAAAAACATTTTATATAGCCCACCTAATCATGAAGGGATTCACATCTAGATCAGGGGAGGTCATCGTGCCTCTTTACTCATCCCTCATCAGGCCCATAATTGAGTACAATGCCCCTTTTGGGATGTACCTTACCAGACACCTGCAGCAACTGGAAAGACCCCAAAAGTACCTTACCAAGAGGATCAAAGGGCTCAAACAGATGCCATATGCTGCCCGGTTAAAGAAACTCCAGCTCTACTCAGTGGCATACCACCTGCTCAGAGGCGATCTGTGCCTGACGTATAAAGCCATGTCCAACCCGGAATTAATGGACATGCTGCACCTCAGAAAATCCAAATCCCATCGAGCTACGCGCTCGAGAGACTTGAGCCTCAGCACTGAAATAAATAGGACATGCTGGAGGGACAGATTCATAACCCAGAGGCTCCCTTCACTCTGGAATAAAATCCCAGTCCAGGTTAGGCAGAGTCCCTCATTGACTCTCTTCAAGAGGAATCTTGATGAGTGGATGGGAGATCGTAGGTTTACCCCGGGTATCACTTCTGTGTCACTGTTAAACAGAGGCACAATATACTTACCTCGAAAAAGGGCATAGCAAAATTAATTTAAAATGGGTGGCAAAAGCCAAACGCACTCCAGCTAGGCTTATAAATGCCCTAGGGCAGGTAGCCTAGTATGAACCTATGAACCTATAAATACGAATGATAAAGGGTAAATGTTTACAGTATTAAAATTGTGTAACGTACTTTGGAATGCTTGGATGTTAACATTAGTGTCAGTTAATAAATCCAAAAAATGCATAATGGCACCCAGATCACGTATTAGAAAATAAAGAAAAATAGTACTTTGGTTAAATTAATTCAACAAAACCTTGAATGATTGTCTCAACATCGGTAGTCCAAATAAAATAAGTCATCTATTTACCTTTATAAAATTATACAAATTGAAACAAAAAGTGTTTAAAAATCATTTCAACCTCCCTGTCACAAGATTTTTATTATGTCTTAACCAGATTAGCAAAGACCAGGACAGCTGTAACACCCACTGCAATACCATTGACTTGGTTCATAGGTTCATAGGTTCATACTAGGCTATCTGCCCTAGGGCATTTATAAGCCTAGCCAGAGTGTGTTTGGCTTTCGCCACCCATTTTAAATTAATTTTGCTATGCCCTTTTTCGAGGTTAGTATACTGTGCTTCTGTCTAACAGTGACAAAGAAGTGATACCCGGGGTAAACCTACGATCTCCCATCCACTCATCAAGATTCCTCTTGAAGAGAGTCAATGAGGAACTCTGCTTAACCTGGACTGGGATTTTATTCCAGAGTGAAGGGAGCCTCTGGGTTATGAATCTGTCCCTCCAGCATGTCCTATTTATTTCAGTGCTGAGGTTCAAGTCTCTCGAGTGCGTAGCTCGATGGGATTTGGATTTTCTGAGGTGCAGCTTGTCCATTAATTCTGGGTTGGACATGGCTTTATACGTCAGGCACAGATCGCCTCTGAGCAGGCGGTATGCCACTGAGTAGAGCTGGAGTTTCTTTAACCGGCAGCATATGGCATCTGTTTGAGCCCTTTGATCCTCTTGGTGAGGTACTTTTGGGGTCTTTCCAGTTGCTGCAGGTGTCTGGTAAGGTACATCCCAAATGGGGCATTGTACTCAATTATGGGCCTGATGAAGGATGAGTAAAGAGGCACGATGACCTCCCCTGATCTAGATGTGAATCCCTTCATGATTAGGTGGGCTATATAAAATGTTTTTTTCTAACCACTTTGGCCACATGGTTGTCAAATGAGAGATTGCTATCAACTTGGGTCCCTAATTACTTCTTCTGTACTTAATGGATTACCACCTATGTGATAATTTGTGGGCACTTTGTTTTTGCCAAAGGGGATGACTATACACTTTTTGGCGTTTAGCTTGTGGCCATGGCTCTGGCACCAGCTGTCTGTTTCTATGAGGCCCTTTTGGAGGATGCTTGTGTTGGCTGGAGAGTCAATTATGGCGCCCAGTTTGCAGTCATCTGCGAACTTGGTCAGCCACAGTCCTTCCGTGTTGGCCTGTACCTCCGAGAAATATATACCAAACAAGAGAGGTCCCAGGACTGAGCATTGTGGGATGCCACTTGTAACTGGTTTGGAGTCTGACATGGCTCCAGCAATTCTAACCATGTGGGTTCTGTCCTTGAGCCAGTTTGCAACCCATCTAGTGACATAGGGGTTTATATTTACACTGGTGAGCTTATCTATAATGCCCCAGTGGGGTATTGTATCGAAGGCTTTTGCGAGGTCCAGGTAGGCTGTGTGGACCACCTTCCCTTCGTCAATGGCCTTGGAGACTGTTTCAAAGAAATCGACCAGGTTTAAGAGGCAGGATCTGCCCTTAACAAAGCCAAACTGGGTAGGATCCAGTGTCTGTAGTTCCCCAATATCTTTATTTATGAGATCCATGATGATCCTTTCCATAGCTTTGCAGACCAAGCTAGTCAGGCTTATGGGGCAGTAGTTTCCAGGATCCGTTGAGGCACCACCTTTGTGGAGAGGGACCACTGTTGCTGTACGCCACTCTTTGGGTACATATCCTGTAGTAAAGGCTGAGATTGAACAGTAGTTTTATGTTTGGGTTTAGCTCTTCGTGGAGTTCATGTAGGATGTAGCCCGGGACACCGTCTGGTCCCATTGTTGCTGTATTTTTTGCTTTGGAGAGGGTGGCTCTTACCTGAGCATCTGAGATGTCAGGGGGCAGCACTCTGCTGGGATAGATATTTGCCCTTTTGGTGGGGAGGAGGGGGAGAAGTTGGCGCTGAACCTGTCAGCTAGGATGTTGGCAATGTCTGTGGGTTCGGTGTATTTTTTGTCATTTTTGACTAATTCTGAGCATATCTGGGAATTCCCACCCAGGTTCCTAACAAAACTAAAGAAAGCCTTGTGATTATCCTTAGTGTCCTGTGCAATTTTTCTCTCGAAGCTGGCCTTAGACGATTTTATGAGTGCCTGTAGTTTTTTGCTAATACTGATCAGAGATGCCTTCCCTTTTTGGGATTTTGCTCTATCATGTAGTAGCTTCCTCCTTCTATAGTATAGTTTGTTTATGGCTGGGGTCCACCAGACAGGACGTCTGCCTTTGGAGGATTGGGTCTTGGTTTTATTTGGGATTGCATGATCCATGCATTCCTGAAGGTGTTCATAGAATGCGTTTATAAAGGATTCTGCGGTCTGGGCCATATTTTCCACAGGCCCGGGGGCTTTGAAGGATTCCACCTCAGTTTTGAAGAGTGTGAAATTTGCTTTAGAGAAGTTTTTCACTGTGGTTTTCTGGGCAGGTGGGGTCGGATGTGAATATCCAGTGAGATTAGTTTATGGTCTGATCTTACCAGTGAGGGATACACTTCTGGTCCGGAGCATAGAGTCCCCATGTTGGTGATGATCAGGTCCAGTATGTTTTCCCCTCTTGTGGGAGTGGTAACAAGTTGTTCCATAGCATTTGAGTTTATAAATTCTAGGAACCTTTGGGCTAGGGTGTTGGAGCTAGAGTAATGCTCCCAGTCTATGTTTGGGTAGTTGAAGTCGCCCAATATAATGGTGTTTAGAGAGACCTTCATATTTTCCAGTGTTCTGAGGAAGGCCGAGTGGGGTTCCTGGGTTTGGGGGGGTGGTCTGTAGCAGGCTATAAACTGGAAGGCAGTTTTACCCACTGTTAGTTGCACATGGATAGTCTCTGATGCTTCTGAATCAAGGATTCATTAAAAGCCAAAAAATAGCCATCATAATATCAAAGAATAAACAGAAATAGTTAATGTCAGTGGCAGACAATTTAGTCTTGTGAAATGAATAACCTCTAACAAACAGAATACCTTGATCTTGAGAAATGGAACTATATAAAGATTTCATATCAACCACAATGTTTTTTTTTCAGAACCCCAGAATTTGTAATTTTTTAATAATTAATAAATCAAGAAATTTACAAGAATCCTTAATGAATTTTTTTTTCTCTGAGGAACAGAATTAAGATCAAAGTCCAGATATATAGAAACACTTTTTACTTGTAACTATTGGAAGCTACAACTGGTCTAAAGGCAAGGTTTAGTTTATGTTTATGGAGTTAGGTATACCAAAGAGTGAACCAATTATTGGATTTTTAACTGGCAAGAAACCAAATAGTGTAAAGTTAATATGTTTTTTTGAGCAAACGTTCAAGAAAATATTATTAATTCTTCTAACATCATTAATAAAAAAACTAGAAATTAGACAATAACAGCTAATGTTACTTAAGAAATTAAGAATTCATTCAATGTTTGCTGTCTGCAACATACTGATAATAATTATCTTGCCTTTATCAGCTTTCATAAAATGATAACTGTCCATCTGAATTAGATAATTAAGAGCAGAAACTTCATTGTGAGTTAAATTAAGGAACATTTTAGTTGGTTTGTTATTAAGAAGTACCCTTATGTCCCTGTCACAAGACTCAAAATGTTACAAGATAAAATATGTTAAATTGGAACAAGTAGAGGATTGTATATCTTAGGCTTATTAAGCAAAACAGCTTTGTTGTGGTTAAAATGTTAAGCATAATATAAATTAAGATTCAGAGCAAAAAGTATTAAACAGGATGATAGGCACTAATGTCACTTGAGAAAGTAAGCATGTGTTCAGTCTTTACAATCTGTGACATAATGACAATACCATTGCCATTATCAGCATTTATGAAATGGTAATTGTCCATCAGAATTAGATCATTAAGAGCAGCAACGTCATTACTTGTCAAATTAAAGAAGGTTTCAGTTAATTTGTTATTAAGACATACCTTTATGACCCTGTCACAAGATTTAACAAAATTTGTAAGACTGGAACAAGTAAACAATTGTACATACTAACCTTATTAAGCAAAATAACTTTGTTGCTGTTAAAAGATTCCTCTTCATTGAGGACATAATGTAAATTAGATTTTTCAGCAAAAAGGCTTAAAATCAGTCAAATCACTCGCCATATTTGCTTTTGTAGCTGGTATTATGGTAAGGCCTTTGGAAAGTATATTAAGGTAATGTTCTGAAAATAAATGAGAAGTAAGATCAGTGTGACACCCTCTGCACTGGCCCAGTAATTGGGGAGTCTCAATCCTCACCACTAGCAACACTGAGAGATGTACAGAATGGGAGGATGACAAGTACACACACAGTAAAGTACAATTTTGCTTAAGAGCACATGGAGATAACAGTGAGTCTGGGGCTGGTTTCTCCCTCTTTCTTCAGATCCCTAATAAGACTCCCCACTGGCACAGCTATAGGGTTAAGATCTCAGCTGATGGGCCAAGCTAAGACATCCAGCACCCTGTCTGTCCATCCAGTGCTTCATGTCACTGCCAAGTAGCTGACATACACACACTTTGAGATTTGATTTATACACAAACACACACACACACACCTGGGGAAGGCTGCCACATGTGTATTAGCTATGCCCCCTTCTGCCCAGACTATAAGGTAGTTATCACTGCCACCAACCCCTACTTATCATCTACTATAAGGCCCTCACAAAGGGTGTTCAGTCCTACTGTGCAATGTTACTATTAATCCAAATGGTAGTTTTGACCAAGAGTCAGGCTATTAAGAGTGGCTTGATGTCACCAAATACACATGCAAATACCCTAAGAGCTTAAATATGTCTCACAAATATCAGCCACAAATATAGGTTTACATATATTTAATAATAAATAATAAAATAACAAGACAATACTCATAAAACAAGCACAGTTACTTTAGAGTTCAGAATCACAGGAAATATGTTAAAACAACACTGCAGGACAGTCTCAAATAAGTACAGAAAACATCTAAACTAATGTTTACTGTAATCCTCTCTATATCTAATAGTTACTATGTCCTGAATAACTTACTTGCAGAGCAAGGCAAATGCAGATGAGTGGATATTCTTGCTAGGTCCAAGACAAAATACAAAATGCACAGTCTCTCTAAGTGAGTTCTTAAATCAATATCAAATATTACTGCTGGGTCAGCTTGGATGACATCACTTTTGTCACCTGACTTCAGTTCCCAGGATAAACAGAAACTTAACAGAATTTAACATTTCTGTGTGAGATACACATATCTCTCAGATGTGCAGCTGCTAGGAAGTAATAAAGCAATAAAACACTTTACATTTTAAACCTAGTAATTACTTTTCTTTCAAGACAATAGAAAAACTTCTACCTCAAGATATTGTGTCTGCTTGCTGCATTTGAAACTAACTTTTATAGCACATTGTAAAGCACTTAATTTCAATTTATTTTCTTGAAGTTTTGTAAGTTAATCTTCTATGTTGCAGCAGGGTATGCTGTGGTTACATTCTTGAAGCTCAGTACATAATATACAGTTCTGTATAAATCATATCAATAGTCACAAATGGCATAGAATTATTTACAAAATTCCAGATAGCTGGGCAGGCAGTGTCACATCCCCCCCCCAAAAAAAAAGATCTCGAGCTAGTTTTTCAAGTGCCCCACTTTGCTTGAGAGGATTGAGTCTATCTGGGAATACCTTACACCATTCCCTGTCTTGAGAGGCAATCTGCATTGGCATTGCTAACCCCACTGTGGTGCTGCACTGTCATGTCATATGCTTGCAACTCTAGGCACCACCTTATTAACTAGGAATTTTGATGGCTGGCTAGCCATGTTAAGGGATTATGGTCTGTAACTACAGTGAATTTTCTTCCATATACATAAAGCTGATGTTTCTGCAGTGCCTACACTATGGCTAAGCAATTCTTTTCTACAGCTACATAGCTTTCCTCCCAGGTTGGAGCCTATGGCTGAGATATACCACTGGGTGTTCCTCTTCCTCTGAGGAAACCTGGCTAA
Organism: Protopterus annectens; assembly: GCF_019279795.1. NCBI lineage: Eukaryota > Metazoa > Chordata > Ceratodontiformes > Protopteridae > Protopterus > Protopterus annectens. The sequence continues at coordinate 378,595,003 of NC_056726.1, forward strand.
GTACAACTTCCCACCCTATGGTTTGAAGCATCCACCTGCACAACAAATTATTTGCTGTAATCTGGACTGGCTAACACAGGGGTTCCTCCCAAAGGTCCTTTAAGCGTCTGGAATGTCTGCTCATATGCTGGGGCCCACACTGCCTTATCTGGCCTGTTTTTCCTTTTAAGGTCTGTGAGGGGAGAAGCTGTGGTACTATAAGTGGGGACAAACATTCTGTAGTGTCCTGCTGTCCCTAAGAATGTCCTCACCTGATTTGTGGTAACAGGGACAGGCCATCCCTGAATGGCTTCTATTTTGGCAGGTACTGGCCTGATCTTACCACTCTCTACTTTATGTCCCAGGTAGGAGACCTCTGCCATACCCAGCTGACATTTGCTGGGCTTAATGGTCAACCATGCCCTCTGTAGTCTGCCAAGCACCTCTCTGACATGCTGAAGGTGCTCCTGCCAGGAATAGCTGTAGATGGCAGCATCAACTAGGTAAGCAAGGCAAAACCTCCTGATCCTGCTAGGATACAATCTACCAGTCTCTGGAAAGTCACTGGGGAATTTTTGATCCCAAAGGGCATCTTCTTGAACTCATACAAGCCAAAAGGAGTCTCAAAGGCTGACCTCTCTTTAGCACTGGGAGTCAAGGGCACATGCCAGTAACCCTTGGTAAGATCAATGGTGGTAAGATACTTAGCCCCACCCAGCTGCTCTAGGGCTTCATCTGTCCTAGGCATGGGGTATGCTTCTAACTCTGTGTGACTTTTTAATTTCTGATAGTCCACACATAACCTGGTGCTCCCATCCTTCTTTGGTACCAGCAATACTGGGGAGGCACAGGAACTGCTGGACTCCTGAATTACCCCTAGTTCCAACATTTCCTGTATCTCCTCCCTCAGAATCTGTTTGACTCCCCCAGGCACCCTATAAGGGGCATGTTTAATAGGCCTTTGGGGTCCAGTACCACATAGTGCTGCACCAGGTGGGTGCACCCTGGTTTCCCACTGAACATGCCCCCAAACTCCTATAACACTGCTTGGATTTCTTGAACCTGGATAGAGGATAGCTGTTGGGACATTGCTACCCCTTCCACTGAGGTGTCACTCTGAGCCTCACTGAGGAGATCAGTCAACAAATCCCCCTCAGACTCCTTCTGCCATCCACTGCAAATACTCAGCACAGGGGCCTCCCTATATTACATACATACATACATACATACATACATACATACAAATGTTTCAAGCACGGGGCATTAAAGCCCTTCTAGCTTGCCAATATGCCAAAACACTTGTCCCCATAATAAATGTCCAGGCTGTTCTTAAAAATATCTAAACTAGTATTTAATGCAATTAGGTAGTCTGTTCCAAGCATCAGCTGCTCTGTCAGAGAACCAATTAGTACACTTCTCATTCCTATAGAATCTACTACATAGGTTATCCGATGATTTTCTAGTACTTTTTGATAACCCCAAACATTCCCAGAGGTAGTTGTCCGTAAATGCCCTATATACCTGAATAAGATCTCCTCTTAAATATCTGTAAGAGACACTGTACAAGTTCATATATTTTAGTCTTTCATAATAACTTAGATTTTCACATCCATGGATGCTCTTAGTATATTTCCATTGTACTCTTTCCAGTTTATTCATGCTTGTTTTCCTATGGGGTTTCCATATTGTTATCCCATGCTCAAGTTTGGGTCTAATGTAACTAACAAACAATGACTTCATTATGTTTGATTTCCTAGACTTTATAATTTTTTATACAACCTATAATTCTATAACTATCATTAGCCAATTGGTTGATATGATTAGAAAAACTAATAGCTGAATCTACCCATGTACCCAGGTCCTTAAACGAGTCTACAGTTTCAATCACTGTGTGCTGCATTAAATATTCACCTTTCAGTTCATGTCTCCCAAATCTCATATGCTTAGTTTTTGATGTATTTATCAACATATTATTCTCCTGTGCCCAAATGGTCAATTTAGTCAAATTATTTTGCAGACATGCTATCTGTTAATACTTGTAATCAGTTTACCCAATTTCAGGTCGTCAGCATATAGACTGTAGAACACCTCAGATATAAAACGTAAGGTCCAAAAGATACAATCTAAACAAGTAAGGACCTAGTACAGAGCCCTGTGGGACACCTTGACTATAACCAAGGATTTCACCTGTCCAGTTGGTGTGTGATACTTGCCATGTCCTATTTGTAAGCCATGCAGCTATCCATCTTATCAAGAGTACATCAATACCTAGTTGTACTAATTTATTGATCAGTGTTTTGTGCATGACCCTGTCAAATGCTGAAGTTAAATCTATATAAATCACATCGCAGCACAAATTTTCATTCATAGCTGCTATTATATTGTTATAGAACATCATGTTACGATGGTAATAGATCTATTTTCAACATATAGGTTCATAGGTTCATAGGTAGGTACTAGGTTATTGGCCCTAGGGCCTATATAAGCCTAGCCAAACAGTACCCTGGCTTTTGCCAACCAAGAACATTATTTTCCTGTGCCCCTGTCAAGCAGAGCCACAAAAGTGATCCCCGGGGTAAATTTCCTATCTCCCATCCAATAATCAATATTTTTCTTGAAGCGTGCTAATGAGGAGCTTTGTTTGATATAGATAGGTAGTTTGTTCCAGAGTATGGGAAGTCTCTAGGACAGGAATCTATCCCTCCAGCATGTTCTGTTTATTGTGGTGACAAAGTTTAGGTCCCTAGAGCGTGCTGATATATGCATGCTGATATATGGTTTCAAGTCCCAACCTATCCAGTTCTAACAATAACTTACCCAGTATTACCTTCTCCATTATTTTTCCACAACACGAAAGTAGACTTAAGGGTCTATATGATTCTGGGTTTGTCCTACTCACCCTTTCCTTTAAAGACAGGTTTAATAAGTGCATGTCTCCAATCTTGAGGAATCTCCCCATATTATAAGGCCCTTAAAAAGGGTGTCCAATCCTTCTGTGTAATGTTACTATTAATCCAAATGGTAGTTTTGATCAAGTGCCAGGCTATTAGGAATGGCCTGTATAGTGTCACCAAATACATATACAAGTACTCTATGAGCTTAAATATGTCTCACAAATATCAGCCACAAAGATAGGTTTAAATATATTTTATAATAAATAATAAATAATAAAAGAACAAGACAATACTCAGAAAACAAATGCAGCTACTTCAGAGTTCAGAATCACAGGAAATATTTTAAAACAACATTGTACGACAGTCTCAAATAAATACATAAAACATCTAAACTAATCTTTACTATATTCCTATCTATAGCTAAAAGAGATACTATCCCCTAAATAACTTACTTATAGAACAAGAAAAAGGCAGATGAGTGGATGTTCTTGCTAGGTCCAAGACAAAATACAAAATGCACAATTTCTCTCTCTCTCTCTCTCTCTCTCTCTCTCTCTCTCTCTGAGTGAGTTCTTAAATCAATATCAAATATTACTGCTGGGTCAGCTTGGATGACTTCACTTTTGTCACCTGACTTCAGTTCCCCGGATAAACAGAAACTTAACAGAATTTAACATTTCTTGTGAGATACACATATCTCTCAGATGTGCAGCTGCTAGAAAGTCATAAAGCAATAAAACACTTTACATTTTAAACCTAGTAATTACTTTTCTTTCAAGACAATAGAAAAGCCTCCAGCTCTAGACATCGTGCCTGCTTGATGCATTGAAACTAACCTTTATAGCACATTGTAAAGCAAATTTCAACTTATTTTCTTGAAGTTTTGTAAGTTAATCTTCTATGTTGCTGCAGAGTATGCTGTAGTTACATTCTGGAACTCAGTACATAACACACAGTTCTGCATAAATCATATCAATATTCACAAATGACAGAATTATTTATAAAATTCCAGATTGCTGGGCTGGCAGTGTCACAATCAGAATACCTATGCTTGTGGGATTTATTTTTTTTTGGATAGGAAAATATTATACTTGTTGAATGGCTTCTTAGACTGTAGTATACTTGAAGAACTTGGTACTGAAAGTTGTTGGATGATTTTCTTATGTCTGGTCTGCTCTGTGACTTGATAAGAACCGAAAGTAACAGTTTCTGATTCTGTTTTCATTTTCCATTAGAATTAGCATCAGTACAAGGTTTTCAGACATACATTTGATGTGCTTTACCGAGATGATAAAGCTCCTGGTCTCTTTTAACCTTTTTATTCTTTTTATCAATGACTGAATTTGTCAATTTTAGGGAAAACCTTCACTGTACAGATCCTTGTGTATGGAAATATCAAGGTGCTTAATAAGCACGTTATTTAACAGTTTCAGTTCTTTTTCCAAGTCAGTAATAAGGTGCTCATTATGTACAGCCAATTTTTGCATAAAGAAATCTCTGGTATGATTAAAAAGTTCAGTGAGTTTATTGTAAACACTGGTAGTTTCATTTCTATAGCCCAAAGGCATTGCTGACTTGCAATGCATTTCTTGAAATACAAATTCTCAATTACCAAAAGACTTGTGCTTATATTTCTTCATTCATAATTTTTAAGAAGTCATGAAAATCAGTGTAAGAGTCACTATTTTTAATAATACTTTTAATAATATTGTTAGCATTGACACCATAAGAACCAGAATGCTCAAAAGGGTTATCAGGTTTAAAAATTGCTTTTTTAAAGTCAGTGGAAGCTACATAATCAGTATCAGCCACTACAATGTTTTTTCTGCAAATGGATACCAAATCCCTAGTGTACATCTCTTGAAAGAAATCAACAAGAACTACTTCCAAAAGTCAGCTGAGTGTGCACTGGGTACGTTCCATGAAGTAATTCATCCTCAAAATAAAACTGTTAAAATCATCAGTGACAGTACGCAAAGTTACGGTAAAAGAAGACGTATTTGCATTCCCTTCACCAACGAATTCATTTTCATTGTTGTTGCCTCCCATAGTTGGGTGCAAACCAAGAACAGGAAAACACCTTTAAAACAAATCAAGTTCAAATGCACCCAAAGACTGTAACTTTTCAACTCATGTACAGTTCCATTCCTCAAGATCAAGATATTGAGTTTGTTACAGGTGAAGTCACAAAATTAATATTTCTACTACAGACATTAACACATTCTGTTTATTTGATATTCTGTTGTTTAATTATTTTTATTTTTAATGGATCCTTATAATGAACAAGTGGCGGAATTACCATATAGACCAGAGAGACACTTTGTTACACAAGAGTCCAATAATCAAGAGAATAGTGATTTTCTTGATGGTAGTGGCCCATGTCTTTGGAGAGCTTGAAAAACCAAGGGAAGAAAACATGGATATACAAGAAGTCACATTATTAAGAACTGGCATTGAAACATTCTTGACTGTAGAATTAGGAATTTTAAAACAATGAAAGTAATTTAATATATATAATTACAGTAAAATTACAGTGGATGAGACTTGTTTTAATTTGTTTATGAAAGGTTTTACTATCTAGATGAGCAGATTTACACAATGAAATTGAATTTAGCTTGCCTGCTTCATAACATCCCCAATGAGGACACTTTGGAAGTGATTTTAACCATAAGTAGTATTAATAGGAAAAGTTTATATGATCCTACATTTTCTCCAAGGAAGAAAGACAATAGTTATTCAGTTTATCTAGGAAAAATGGCATTTGCATATGAAACCAGAGAAAGTTGGTGAGTTTGTTACTATAGACTCAATGGATTATTCAACAAGAATGACGTGTATTATTGAGAGAGGGTGTTTATGAACAAATCTCTAGAAATGAGATCAATATTTGTTATGCAAAAATCGATTGCTATTTAATGATTTATTGATGAACCAAATGGTTTCAAGGGAATGTATGAATTTTTGTCTGTGAAATCTCTGGTCATGCCAGTTATCTTTGGTATACTGAAAATTCACAAGAGTGTATTGGTTCTAAAACAGAACTGCTTTCCACATGTATGGACATTTAATTTAAAAAGATCCAAGAGGTTTGAACATATTTTAGGGATTGTTGGCATGTTTTATATTTGTTAGACAAACTGGAATAAAGTAAGGATTGTTTTATTTGTCACAATTGATGTCATGGGTTTATATACATCTGTACCACATAATGTGAGATTAGAATGGTTTGAGAAAGGTTGAATGGGTTATTCCAGTCTTATTAATAATGATATTTGATTACTAGTAGATTTTATGGAGATCATATTAATGTCTAACTATGTATTTTTGAAGGCCAGTACTTCTACCAGCTGACTGGTAAGCTACTGGGGCAGCATCAGATGCTATTTATGTTAATACAGTGATGTTGGTGTGGAAAATATGGTTTATTTTTTATTCAAAATTCACTGAGTTTATTAAAATATATGGATGTTTTTAGATGATATTTTTGTAATATTGTCAGGTCCATATACTGAAATGGCTAACTTTGAATAATATTTAACCTCCACTACTAGTTTTCTAAGATTCACTAGTGAAAATGAATACGTTACTTAGATGTATTGGCATATAAAATCATATGAATAATTATTTTGAATCTTCTATTTTTCACAAAGTTTATTGTACCTAGCCTAACCAAATCCCATAAATTTATTTTAGCTAAGTCTATTATAAAACCGGAAATAAGGAAGGCTGTCTCTCTCTCTCCCCAAGGGTAAAGCCCCTAGACTGGATGGTCTGAACATGGAACTATACAACTCTCTACCTGATACTCTTTCAGTCCTGTTAACTGACCTGTTCAAGTTTTTTCAGCCCTCTCAAACTGTTAATCTGCCATCCACCTTATCAACCATAATTGTACCCAAACATAGGAAGGACCCTTCTGTCCCACAGAACTACAGCCATTTCAATTTTGTATGTGGAAATTTAGATTTATGCCAAAGTGTTAGCTAATTATCTTGAGATTATACAGGCAGACATCATCATGAATACACAAGCTGAGATCTTCAAGGGGAAGAGTAGCACAAATCATGTCTGTACTCTCATACATTATTTCCAAGGACTAAAGAATACACCAGAGTCCATGGTAGCACTTTTTGTTGACTTTGATAAAGCCTTTGACTCTCTATATTGTCACTACCTATGGGACATTATGCAGAGAATGTGAATACCAAACCTGTTTATAAACTCTAATAAGAGCATATACTATCAACCTGTGGAAACTTTTCTGATGAGTAATCTACTGTCCTCACCTTTTTCCTTAGGAAGAGGGTGTAGACAGGGATGTTCCCTTTTATCTTCCCTATTCCTACTGGTAATAGAGCCTTTAAATAGGTTTTTAATTGTTCCTCAGGAGTCTCAGGCGGATCTCTTCTTGGCATAGATACAGCAGCTTTGCTATTTGCTGACAACTGCCTTATACTTACTGATGACCTCCAAGAAGGATATCCCAATCATATTTAAACTCTACAGGACGTTTGGGAATCTGTCAGGCCTGAGAGTGAATCCCACCAAAATAGTAATTTTTCCAACTAATCAGGCCAGGCAGTCATCAATGTGTCTGTACTTTTAAGAAGTCATTAACTGTCCCATAGTATCTAGGGATTAAAATTCACTCAGGCATTTAAACAATGTTAAAATTTAATATTAAAGACATGTGGAACAAAGCTTTTGTCTTGGTACATACATGGAGGCCTCTTCATCTATCTTTATTGGGGTGAATCACTGCAGTTCAACTAATGATTTCACCCCTGATGTTTTGTGCATTAAAGCATTGCTCCACTCTACCTTCTTACTCATGGCTTAAGAAAAAGATTAATAACTTTTTAAATTCTTACATTTGGAATAGGGGTAGGTATAGGGTAAAATAAGCAAGCTGTTGGGGTCGGCATACGAGTTAGAGCAAATATGCACAAGATTTTACTTTATATGCTTTGTTTGCTATTAATCTTGCATGACTAACCATCTGGGCAAATATATTATATTCCTTTACCATGGGCATTGAGCTGGTATTCAAGAGCTCTACCTAAGCACTTAAAAGGATGTTATTCCTTGTAGGTTACTCATTCAGCATTGTGCTTTTTATCTAAATTTCTGGACTTGACAAACATTTGCGGGTCATCAATAACCCTATGGAGGAATCCATACTTTGTTAGTGGTAATGCCTCCTTTACTGTTAGATCCTGGGAAGATAAAAGGACTACATTTCTTTCAGATCTTATCCAGCTGAATACTGGCAAGCATGTTATGGTCACTATCAAAATTTCATCACTCCATCACATGTCCCGTGACCCCATATCCATTAAGTTGTTATACAAAGAATCCTTAAGCCCTGGATGGAAGCCAGGCATCCTAAAAAGCCTTATTACTTTATTCTGCTTTAACAATACCCTACAAAAGGGCTTTTCTGACCTATTTCTCCACCTGTCTAGCCATCCTAGACCCTCAAATATCTGCTGTCAGTACTATTTATTTATTAAAGGAAATTAGAGCCTAAAGTAGATCTTATTATTCTTTTGAGAAGCAAGTATTTTTTTATCCATAAGAACTACTGGGATCCAGCCAGAACAATAGAAAGGGGTCTTTTCCTACAACTCTTTGCTTGCCATCTGAGAGACTAACCCTACATAAGTTCTGAGACTGCTCCCCTGTGTACAAGCTATAGGATAAACTAGTGCAGAGGTCATGTGAATGTTTTGACTTTCTCTACCAGTATAACAAAGCATTTATGTGGCCAGGGCACTCTTCCTCTCAGCTTTTTAAAAGGAACAGAGTATAAAGGATTAGTCCAGATAAAATCACTTTAGCTAGCAGATCTAGGGGTCTCTCTGTCTCTCTTTCTCTGATACCCTCCCAGTAGGAGGAATTAAGATACCTTGTTGAAGTTTTCTAGTAGTTTATTCAGTTAAGCAGGTATATGGATGAGTGTTCTTGGACCCATTCCAACACCATGAATAAAGGATCCATTAAAAACAACACCAAAAATAATCATTAGTCAACAGATATCAAATAATAAATAAAACATGTTAACGTCAGTAGAAAATTTAGTCTTGTGACTTAAATAACCCCTAACAAACTCATTACCTTGATCTTGAAGAATGGAACTATATACATGTTAGAAATGTATAGTCATTTGGTGTATTTGAACCTTGGTTTATTTTACATGTATTTTCCTGTTACTAATTTGCACCCAACTATGGGAGATAACCGCAACAACAATGAAGATGACTTTGTTGGTGAAGGGAATACAAATATGTCTTCTTTTACTCAGACTTTGCATGCTGTCTCTGATGGTTTTAACAGTTTTATTGAGAGGTTAAACTACTTCATGGAACATACCCAGCATACATTCAATTCTCTTTCAGAAGCAGTTCTTTCTGATGCCTCTCATTATATGTACATTAAGGATTCAGCAACCATTGGCTGCAAAACCTTTGCAGTGGCAGACAGTGATAATGTGGTTTCCACTACCTTTCAAAAAGCAGTGCTTAAACCTGATAACCCTTTCAAGCATTTTGGGTCTTACAGCATATGTACTAACAGTATTCTGAGATACAAGCACTCTTACACAACATTCATGATGTGATTAACAACTATGAAAATAAACAAATCAAACACATTGTTTCTCAAGTAATGGATTGCTAGTTGAATAGTGCCTTTGGGCTTGTGCCTATACAAATTCCCTAATGGCATTACTGAAACCGACAGTGTTTATTATAATCTATTCACTGAACATTTTTATCTTACCAGAGTTTCTTTAACATAAATGTTGGTTAAACATAATCAGTACCTCATTACTGACTTGGAAAAAGAATTGAATTTGTTAAACAGCAAGCTTATTAAGCACTTTGATTTTTCCATACACAAGGATATGTACACTGAAATTTTCCCAAAAACTGATAAAACTGAGTCTTCAAACAAAAAGTATAAAATGAGAGACCAAGAAGCTTATCATCTCAATAAACCATACCAGGTTCCTGTCTCTAAAGCTCTTACTTATACTAATTCTACTGGAGATGATCTTAGGAGACTGGAATCAGAAACTGATACTTTTCTTAGACAATGTATTACCTCCACTCTGAGGCACTAAGAAAGGATTCCTATCAAGTCACAGACCAGAGTAGACATAAGAAAGCCAGCTGCCAGTTTCCAGTACCAAATCCCTCAAGGGCACTGCAATCTAAGGAGCCATTCAAACAATGCAAGCTTTTCCCATCCAAAAAGTCTCAAGGGCATGGGAAAAGGAAGAGGGGTGACACTACTTCCACAGATCTAAGGATTCTAGTCTTTAATATTACTTCTCTTTTATTTTTCAGAGCATCACCTTAATATACCTTCCAATGCCCCCAGCATTACACCAGCTAGTGGTGAGAGTTTTGACAGTTTTTGCTGCTAAACTTAATTTGCATTATGTCCTCAAAGATGCATAAGATTCTAACAGCAACAAAGTTGTTTTGCCTAATAAGGCTAGTACATGCAATCTTGTGCTTGTTCCAGTCTTACAAATTTTTGATGAACCTTGTAACAAGGACGTAATGGGACTTCATAATAACAAAATAACTAAAACATTTTTCTAATTCAACAAGTAATAAAGTTTTTGCTCTTAATGATCTAATTCAGATGGACAATTACTGTTTCATAATTGCTGATAATGGCAATAGTATTGTCATTATGTCACAGACTGTAAGTATTGAATGCATGCTTACTCTCTTAAGTGACATTAGCTTGTATTACCCTCTTTTTACTTTATTCATTAACAAACAATATCAGGAAATTGACAATATTTTACCTGAACCTTTGCACCAAAAATATAGAGACTGCTGTGTGATTTCTTGTCAGTTAAAAATCTAGTAGTTGGTTCCTTCTTTAGTATACCTAAAATCCATAAAGATGAAAGAAACCCCACCCTTTATACCAGTTGTAGCTGCCTAAGGTTGTAGATCAAAAGGTGTTTCTATATATCTGAACGTTGTATTTAATTCTGTTGCTCAGAGACCCAAAACATACACTAAGGATTCTCATAAATTTCTCAATTCATTAAAAAGCTACATATTTTTGAGTTCTGAAAAAATTGTGGTTAATGTGAAATCTTTATATAGTTTCATTCCTCAAGATCAAGGTACTGAGTTTGTTAGAGGCTATTTAAGTCACAAGACTAATTTATCCCCTACTGACAATAACTCATTCTATTTATTGTTTTACATTATGCTGGTTATTTTTTGTTGTTTATAAATGATCCTTGTTTACCAAGTCAAAGGTGTTGCAATGGGTGATACAGCAATCATTGTCTTTGCCAGTCTGGTCATGGTACAATGGGAGGTTGAAATCTTTCAAATCTGTATGTTTTTGTAAAAGATATATAGACGTCTTTCTTATTTGGATCAGGGATGTTGAAACATGAAAGGTTTTATTGAATTATTTTAACTAAAGTTCTGACTTTCTTCATTTCCTAATAAGTGATTTGGGTGCCACTGTGCATTTTTGGATTTATTAACTGATGCTGATGTTAACGTCCAAATATTCCAAGGTAGGTTACATCATTAAAACAAATTGTGACGATTATCTTCATTATGGGAGTTAACACCCACAGCAGATGACACTCAATATCGTTAAGAGACTAATCTACTGGAACCTCTAGATTCATTAGTAAAAATAGTGATTTTCAAAATTAAATCAGTTTTACTGAATTATATGTGGATAAGGAAATACCCTTATGGTGAGCTTAGATAGTTGCTGGAAGAGATGCCTCACAAAAGGCACCTATATTTTCCTTCAGTTTTGAAAATAAGAGTTTACAGACAATATGGGCATTGATAATAATAATAATAATGATAATAATAATAATAACGATGATTTTATTAGAGCTTTTGCTGTCCCTTTCTCTGTGGATAGTTCAAATTTCAATAACAACTATCACTAAGAACTGAAAAAATGTCCTTGGTGATTCTGACTTACGCAAATTGCTAGTTACAAACCACATTTTGTGTCCAAATGAACATTTAGTTTAAATATCCAACTGTAATTCTGGTAAATATTCATCTTAATGTATGTTTTACTATCAAAGGCAGGCTTAATTGTGATTCAGGTGGAATTATGTTGCAACATGCTCCAGCTGTGCTCTCAGAGTATGTATGTATATATTTTTTCCTCCCTGGTATTAGAGGTGTAGACTTTAACAACACTCTGGAAGTCAAGCAGGTACACTGACAATTATCAAGTGTTATATAAAAAAACAGTGTATGGTATGATTATGACTGCCTTGGTCTGAAGGAGGCATGGGTCTCCTTGAAATTGGCTGTGTATAGGTCTGTAGTTGTGGAACTCGTACCTCTCCATTCTATAGCATTTCCTAGAAAATCCCAGATTTCATTTTAAAATAAGTGGTTGCCACAAAATTTTAAGTGGCTCCTTTAAAGCATGGCTTTGCAGTTATTTCCTGCTTCACAACCTGAAGTCAGTAAAACTGCGATCATAACTGATCTGCAGTATGAGATATGAGGGTAGCAACAGTATTCAGCCATCAGATGAATTTTTTTTTTAATTTTTAACTCTTTAACAGACTTATATATACTTAATACCATGATTGCCCAGCCATGGAGAAGAATGTATAAAGGGTGCAATAATCATTACTCTTGCAAACATACTAAATTTACTTCCTCAGCAATATAGAGCAGAATAAACTATTTCATACAGGTAATACAATGGTTTAGTTCATTTTCATCTGCTCTGGATGATTTTAAATATTCTTTTTCATCTGGGAGTTTTTTATCCATTTTTGAGGTCCTGAAGCCTTGAAAGCCACAGAGGAATACTTAGTAGAGAGCAAGCAAGGATACTTAAGCCAAGGTACCTTCCTTCAGCATTGTATTTTGTCCAGTGTACAGACAATGTAGATGCATGCCTTTGTTAAGTACTTATATTTATTATCAAAGTACACCTTTCTATATTTATAACAATTAGCAGAAATGATCAGATAAAAGATTTCTGGGGGGATATACATACATATATATATATGCGCACACACACACACACATAAATACATATATATATATATATATATATATATATATATATATATATATATATGGAAGTAGTGACATTCATCAAATCTACATTTGGGTTGATGTACTTAGTATTGGCTTAGTAACATTGAAATGCAAATGTCAGCACTTGAGTTTATTTATAGGAACATGCTATATCAAATCAAGCCCTGCTAAGGTCCCTTGTTTGAGGCATATTCCCATAACTGTTGACCTTTTGTAGTGTTCAAGTAGGTCTACCATACAGAGGTCGATCTTAGCCACGATCGACCATTCTAATGCAGTGACACTTTGCTGACATTATCAAATCTAAACATATTGAAAGTTCTAAGCTATGAAGACAAACAAGTTGAAAATGACATCTTTTCTCAGATTAGTAGAAGCAATTCAGATTGGAAAGAAAAAGGAAATCAATCCAGAAGTGAAAAAAAGAGGAAGCAACATAAAGTCCCCCCCAAAGAAAAAAAATGTATAAAGAAAATGACCAGAGAAAAAGAAAAGAAAACAAGAAAGCCCGTTTTTATACTAGCAAGTATAGAGGACTGCTGGAACAACCACATGTTGATCAAGGTTTGATACATGAATGGCAAAGGAGGGGTGAATTGAAACAAATGATGAAAGGTTAATAATAGTAGCTCAAGACAGTGGACTAAATACATGATGCTTTATAAAGTCAATAGCAAAAGTAAGTGGTACTGACTCATGAGGGTTCTGTAGTACAGAACTACAAAGAGTTGCACGTTTTGCTGCTAGCTGTGATATACTCATGGCAGAGGACCTATACAGTAAAAGGCACAATAATGTAGAATGACTGTTATGCTGAAGTTTATGCAAACGTTTTAACACAGAGGTAACCAAGAAGCATTAGAAACATGACCCACTAAGTATTAATGAAAATAAAGAAGGACTGGCCATACAGAATCATCCAATATCAACAGTAAACAAAGGAGAAGCAAGAAAACCTGATCTTTAGAAGAAGAGAAAAGGGAGAAAAGCAGCATTAATCATAGAAATAGCTACACCTAGCAAATACACTGCCGTGCATACCGAGAGACATAAAGTCATAAGGTTCAAAGATCTGCAAGCAGACACTAGATCAATCTGCAATAAAGATGCACAGATAGTTGTAATAGTGGCAGGAGCCACAGGGCTAATAAAAAAGAAATTTCAACTATACTTAAATGTTCATAGGTTCATAGGTTCATACTAGGCTATCTGCCCAGGGGCATTTATAAGCCTAGCCCGATTGTGTTTGGCTTACGCCACCCCTTGATTTGAGTATACTGTGCCCTTTTTAAAGTTTAGTTTACTGTGCCTCTGTCTAATAGTGACACGGAAGTAATTCCCAGGACAAACCTACGATCCCCCATCCACTCATCAAGATTCTTCTTGAAGAAAGTCAGTGAGGTGCTCTGCCTAACATGAATTGGAATTCTATTCCAGAGCGAAGGGAGCCTCTGGGTTATGAATCTTCCCTCCAGCATGTTCTATTTATTTCTGTGCTGAGGTTCAAGTCCCTTGAGCGCGTGGCTCTAAGGGATTTAGATTTACTGAGGTGGAGCATGTCCATTAATTCTGGGTTGGACATAGCTTTATATGTCAGGCATAGATTGCCTCGAAGTAGGCGGTATGCAACTGAGTAGAGCTGGTGTTTTTTTAACCGAGCAGCATATGGCATCTGTTTGAGTCCCTTGATCCTCCTGGTGAGGTACTTTTGGGGTCTTTCTAATTGCTGCAGGTGTCGGGTAAGGTACATCCCAAAGGGGGCATTGTATTCTATGATGGGCCTGATGAGGGATGAATAAAGGGGCACGATTACCTCTCTTGATCTAGATGTGAATCCTTTCATGATGAGGTGGGCTATGTAGAAGGTCTTTCTAACCACTTTGGCAATGTGGTTGTCAAAGGAGAGATTGCTATCAACTTGGGTCCCCAGATCCCTAATTACTTTCTCTGTACTTAATGGCTTACCACCTATGTGGTAATTTGTGGGCACATTGTTTTTGCCAAAGGGTATAACTATACACTTTTTTGGCATTTAGCTTTAGACCATGGCTCTGGCACCAGTTATCCATCTCTGCGAGACCTTTTTGAAGGATGTTTGTGTCAGCTGGAGAGTCGATTATGGCGCCCAGTTTGCAGTCATCTGCGAAATTGGTGAGCCATAGTCCTCCCACATTGGCCTGTATCTCAGAAAAGTAAATACCGAACAAGAGAGGTCCCAGGACAGAACTTTGTGGGATGCCACTTGTGACCGGTTTCGAGTCTGACATGGCTCCAGCAACTCTGACTCTGTGGGTTCTGTCTTTGAGCCAGTTTGCGACCCATCTTGTGACATAGGGGTTTATATTTAGGCTGGATAGCTTATCTATGATGCCCGAGTGGGGTATTGTGTCAAATGCCTTTGCAAGGTCCAGATAGGCTGTGTGGACTACCTTCCCTTCATCTATGGCCTTGGTGACTGTTTCGAAGAAGTCGACCAGGTTCAAAAGGCAGGATCTGCCCTTGACAAAGCCAAATTGGGTAGGATCTAGTGTCTGTAGGTCTCCAATGTCTTTGTTTATGAGTTCCATGATGATCCTCTCTATAGCTTTGCATACTAGGCTAGTCAGGCTTATGGGGTGATAGTTTCCAGGGTCCGCAGAGGCGCCACCTTTGTGGAGTGGGACCACTATTGCTGTACGCCATTCTTTGGGCACATATCCTGTAGTGAGGCTGAGATTGTACAGCAGTTTTACTTGAGGGATTAGTTCTTCTTGGAGTTCATGTAGGATGCAACCCAGGAAGCCATCTGGTCCCATGGAAGCAGTGTTTTTTGCTTTGGAGAGGGTGGCCTTCACCTGAGTATCAGAGATGTTTGGGAGGCTGCACTCTGCCGGGATAGATACTTGCTCTTTTGGGGGGAGGGGGTGGAGAAGTTTGCACTGAACCTGTCTGCCAGGATATTGGCGATGTCTGTGGGTTCAGTGTATTTTTTGTCGTTTAGAATCAACTCAGAACAAGTCTGGGAGTTGCATCCCAGGTTCCTAACATAACTAAAAAAGCCTTATGATTGTCTTTAGTATCCTGTGCAATTTTACTCTCAAAGCTGGCCTTGGAGGATTTTATGAGGGATCGTAATTTTTTGCTAGTACTGATCAGAGATGCCTTCCCTTTTAGGGATTTTGCTCTATCATGTAGTAGCTTCCTCCTTCTGTTGTACAGTTTATTTATGGCTGGGGTCCACCAGACTGGACGCCTGCCTTTGGGTGATTGGGTCTTGATTTTGTTTGGGATAGCATGATCCACGCATTCCTGGAGATGTCCGTAGAATGCGTTTATATAGGATTCTGCAGTTTGGGCCATAGTTTCCACTGGCCCTGGGGCCTTGAAGGATTCCACTTCAGTTTTGAGAAGTGTGAAGTTCGCTTTTGAGAAGTTTTTCACTGTGGTTTTCTGGGCTGGGGATGGGGTTGGGATGTGGATATCCAGTGAAATTAATTTATGGTCTGATCTTACCAATGAGGGATATACTTCTGGTATGGAGCATAGAGTCCCCATGTTGGTAATGATCAGGTCTAGTATGTTTTCCCCTCTTGTGGGAGTGGTGACTAGTTGTTCCATAGCATTTGAGTTTATAAATTCAAGGAACTTTTGGGCTAAGGTGCTAGGGCTTGAGTAATGCTCCCAGTCTATGTTTGGGTAGTTGAAGTCGCCCAATATAATGGTGTTCGGAGAGATCTTAGTGTTCTCCAATGTTTTCAGGAAAGCCGAGTGGGATTCCTGACTTTGAGAGGGTGGTCTGTAGGATACTATAAACTGAAAAGCAGTCTTGCCCACTGTCAGTTGCACATGGATGGTTTCCGATACTTCGTGCACTGCCACTAACCTGGAGATATGGATATCCTTGATAAATATGGAAACTTCCCCTCCTTTTGTGGTTCGGTCCGGGTTTTGGGGCCGAAAAGCATGATATGAGATATAACCTGGTAGTGCTGGGGTGCTCTCTGGAGCCTTGAACCAGGTTTCTGTCACTGCACAGATATCGATGTTCTCCATACTGAGGAGAGCTTTGAGTGCATGCATCTTGAGGTTAAGACTTCTGGCATTTAGCAGCATTACCCTTAGTTTCTTGTTCCTTGTGCTGTCTATGGAGGTGGGTTTGACTTTTGAGCCTTGCCTAAAAAAAGGCACTATGGGGGTGGCAAGAGCCTTTGCCAATATCCAAAAGCCAGGGGTGACAGGTGCAAGCCATCCCTAGCGTAGCAACGTGGCTTGTCGAGCATGTCATCCCAGGCTGACAGACACTGGATCCCCTTTGAATGACACCAAAATTTTAGCCAATTGTTAAAATCAATCATTTTGTCTTTATACTGTGGCATCATTCTAGGTGAGGGTAAGATGCTGCTCAGAGTCAGGGTCATACCGGCCTGGGCTACATGATCAGAGAGCTCCTCTATGTCTCTTTTCATGTAGTCGAGGGAGGTATGTCTCAGGTCATTCACGCCAGTATGTACAATGACTGAGTCATATTTGTATTTGCTTTGGAGTGACCTGAGTGCTTGTGTTATGTGGCAGATCCTAGCACCCGACAGGCAGCTCACTGTGACCTTCTCTTTATTCAGCCTGGTGAGCGGGACGTCAGTGTGTCTGACAACAGAGTCACCTATTACAAGGGTATCAGGTGTGTTATTCAGCCTTAAGGGCTGTGACTGCTTGGCACACTGACTTTGTGTGCTATGTGTTGTACGTGTTTTGTTTTGGGGTAGCGTTTGCTTGGATGTCTGCTTTGGAGGTCTCTGTTGCTTAGGTATTTTTATTTAGAGCCTCCGAGTATGTTTTTGTGTTTTTATGTGTTTGGTTCGCTGTTGTGGTGGGACTATGTGATACTGGAATTGTGTTGTGTGAGGTTACCTTCTCCTCCTGACTGGTTACACCAGTTTTGAGATGAGAGAGCTCAGCCTCCAGTTTGGCTATATGGTTGCATCTCTCACATATATTTGAACCTGTTTGGAGGAGGAGAGGGTTATCCGTGTACATGAGACAGTTGTAACATTGCCTCAAAATTCCCAGATTCACCGGCTGGACTGGAGAGGAAACCATTGACTGACCTTTGGACATGCTAGAGTAATATAGGGAACCTGAATTAAAATGGACCAATAGGGGACAAGGTAATCGTAGAGAGTATAAGAGTAAGTAGTGCTTATGGTTTATTAGTGCTAACTTGTAAGATTACTTATTTGGACCAGTGAGGGGCCTTAGAATGAGAATATGGTGCTTAATTTGAGAGATAGAGCAGTTCTAAGGGAAAAAGCGAAGAGCAGACTTTCTGGAGCCAGGAATAGTTTAAACCCAATTAGGCGGCGCTGCCCGATGTTGCGCTATGTGCAAAAACGCGCAAAACTGCGCAAAAGAGGGTTTTAAGAGAGGGAGATCAAGGAGTTTGGAATTGACCCAAAATGGCCAATAAAACTACAGTTTCAAGGCAGTAACCACTCCCACAGGGGCAGGCAGGCTGCTCAATGTTTATCACTGCCACTGATGAACACAGAGACATCCCTTTAGCACAAGCAACCAATGGCCTCCAAGAAACTTACAAACAGTTCAGAACAGCAAATCTGTAACTGAACTTTTTTAAATCTCAGAAAAGTGGGAAAAAAGCAAGATTTTTTTTTTTGTTTTTTTTTAAGGAAAGCAGAGGTTTACAAGTATCAACAAGTTAGAACAGTGCAGTAAATGACCCCACACTTGAGTGCTAGGCCAGAGACAGATAAAATGCAAGTTTTAAGAAAAAAAAATGATTTTAAAAATAAGTGCAGGCAGGAAATTCAGTAATCAGCTCTAGGTTGTGTTCTAAATACAGTTACCAACACAGAAATCAAGTTTAACAAGCCAGAAAATGTTCAAAAGTAGGCGGCAATGCAGAAAAACTTAACAAATAATCTGAAGCAAAATACTTAAAATCTCAAAAGTGGCTCCTTTCTTCTCTCAGCGTTTTCTCCTCTTGGTGGGTGCTTCACCAACAGCCAACAAGTCCAAAAAGATGTCAAAACCACGAGGCAATCGGGTTTTAAGAGAGGGAGATCAAGGAGTTTGGAATTGACCCAAAATGGCCAATAAAACTACAGTTTCAAGGCAGTAACCACTCCCACAGGGGCAGGCAGGCTGCTCAATGTTTATCACTGCCACTGATGAACACAGAGACTTCCCTTTAGCCCAAGCAAACAATGGCCTTCAAGAAACTTACAAAGAGTTCAGAACAGCAAATCTGTAACTGAACTTTTTTAAATCACAGAAAAGTGGGAAAAAGCAAGATTTTTTTGTTTTTTTTAAGGAAAGCAGAGGTTCACAAGTATCAACAAGTTAGAACAGTGCAGTAAATGACCCCACACTTGAGTGCTAGGCCAGAGACAGATAAAATGCAAGTTTTAAGAAAAAAAAACAATTTTAAAAATAAGTGCAGGCAGGAAATTCAGTAATCAGCTCTGTGTTGCCGAGACAGGTAACTATGAACTGCTGAAGAAAATAATTCTTAGGACATTGCATGTGCTGAGAAGAACACACTTGGCAAACATCAGAGACTAAAGGAATACTAATTTCATGAACTTTAATCCTACCATGAGTTGTTCTATTCCTGTCAAGGTATTAGAAACCGTAAATGTTGTTCTTCTTTTGGCTTTTCCCGGTTAGGGGTCGCCACAGCTGAACTCCGATCCGCTAATGATTGGCAGTAGATTTTTACAGTGCCGAGGTGCCAGCTCGATGCCCAACCTTCAACGAAGGTATGCCCATTTATGCATGTCTTTCAAATGCCACTCGACCGCAGTGAGGACATATTTGGAGAAATTAAAAACAGTACATAATTTAGAGGAACAGTACTCTCCAAAATGGACTACCCTAAGCACTTGTAAAATGATTGCATATTTTACATATTATCATAAAGTAGCTTTGAACTCTGTCAACTTACTCCAACGAAGCTAAGGAAGTTTGCACTGTAACTTCAAATGGGCGGAGCCTAAGTCTTTTCACAGAATCAAATCATGTCCTCACATTTCAAACAAATGTTCATATTTCTGGAATCATAGGGGTTATGAAAGAATTATAAATGGAAACTCTTCAGCACAAACTATTTTTAAAGTGGTAGCATTCTTTAGGTTCTAGGGCTTAAACTGAATTTTATTAGTCACAGTAAACATAGCGACTATTACATTTATAATATTTTGTAAACAACTTACAATATCTCAGCTTATGCACATAACTGTCGGTAGCATTTATTCATCAAGCTGAAAGCTTTCATATGAGGCTAAGGGCTTCTGTCTGTGTTGCTTGGTTGTTGAAATATTTAGAGAAATATGAAAATTCTATCTATATAAATAAATATCATAAAACAACAGTTAATATCTATTTATCTGCACTAGATAGAGATCAAATATTAATGCAGTTAAGTTTGTCATTGTGTAAGCTTTAAGATGAAATCTTTTAAAATCTTCTACATAGCATGGTTCTGGAATTATTCATGCAGATATGAACAAGCAATATTTGATGACTAGAGGGGTCAGTAGGAGCGTCACCCGGATGTAATGAGTTAATGACGTTATCTTGGCGTGTTAATTTTTTACATTCTGTTATCCCCTCTCAAAATGTTCACATTTAAATGGTAATGAGGCTAATGTACTTTTAATATTTACAAGATACCCTATAAACAATGACTACAAATTAAAATTTGCTAAAACTGCTCGGTACATGATAATGAAGAAAATCTCAATAATTTACAGTTCTTTTCTGTGCTATTCATGGTATTACATTGAAAAACTAGGACAGCAATAATAGAGTTAAGTACTGTCAAAACTGAAAGCAGTCATCTGAAAAGAGTGATAATTTCATGTTCCTATAATCAGATTTGCATACTAATAGTCTAAACACAGGTGTGCATATATTTTTCATGTTAAAAACATAAAAAAAAAAAAAGCAGGCATAATATAATAGCATAGCAGGTGGATAACATATAGTGCATTTCTTAAGACAGCAAGTAACATCTCTGCACTGGAATGCTTCCAGAACTAAAAAATGCCTTTCTTGCGCATACGACAGTATTAGCAATATTTGGTCTTCTACAGCACGTATTTATCATAGTCGTAAACGTGCATGACTTGAAGCAGAACAGAGGCCTTCCACCCAATGACTGGATCATGATGAGTAGCAGTGTGCAATCTTTTTACCCAGATATTACTCCAAAGAGATTTTCTATCTATGCTGTTAGATCATGACTGTACCATTGGAAGCTTTTGTCCACTTTTTAACTTTGCTGAACTTACATTCGTTTCTCTTAGTGCATGGCTCCTAACCTGGATTTGTGTATTCTATTTTTTGAAGATTGTCAACAGTACCAATGCATTTCTTCTCAGAGCTAAACAATGGATTGCTATTATAACTCCTTGCATACTAGTTGGAACCTTTTTTGTAAGTAGTCTTTTCAGCGGCTATCTAGCCTTTAGAACTCACAGTCTGGACTACAACATGACAATGACTGAAGAACTGTTATGGCCAACGCCTTTTTGTTATCCTTACATAGCCTTTGATATCATTCTGCCCTTCATCACCATGGTAACCTTCAGCACCCTCATTATTATTGTTCTATACAAGCACAGGCATAAAATGACAGCAACTCCAGTTGGTGTATCCACTACCCAGGTCATAGTTCACATCTGTGTGGCCAAGATGATTGTATCACTTATCTTTATATATGTCTTGTTTGTCTGTGCAATAATTTATTTAACAGTTGGACAGGTTCCAATAAAAGCATTCAGTACAATGCGGTATCATTCTTTATCCAGCTGTACCCTGTGGTAAGCTCCTGTATGCTCATCTATGGCACTGTGAAACTCAGAAAGATATGTGGGAGGATTTTCCATTGGCTCTGCATAAAAAGCTAACTCCAGGAATATCTCATAATGTTTATTAACATTCTGAGTCACAAGATCATTTATATGTTATAAGGATTTATCATGTGATATCGCATATAGTTTGTTAATGTCATCACAGTGATTTATTTATTTTCCCCTTAGATGCATGTGAATAATACAATTTAGTACATCTGCAATTTGCTTTCATTGCCAAGTTATCCCTGGTATGTACAGTCATCTAGTATTTGTCTTATGCTGGCGGTTTGTTCCTTAGACACTCAAAGATTACAGAACTGGCTTCTGTAGCAATAACATGGGACAGTTTGCAAACAGCTGAGTATCAGTTCTTATAGTAAATACCAGAAAGAGGAATCTTCTTAGCACCTACCTTAATGTCAATTTATAAGCAGTTCTGTCATAAGAATGTGTCACTGATACTGGAAGAAAGGAGATCAAGTAAATGAAAGTTGCTTCACATCTAGTACTGTTGCTGATTTTATAAGCGTCTCTAATAAATGCACATATGTGTTGTTATCACACCCTTTATGTTGTTAATATTATTTATATATATGCATATGAAGCAAGCACTCATGGATAAATGAATGATATGATAATCACTATTGTGAATGCTCTTTTTCCCACTTCCCTATGTGTATAACTACATTTTGCCAGCATGACAAAGCCTGTTTTATGAGTATGTGATACTGATTATTATAGTTACGTACTGCTCAGGAATGATATGTGAGTGTATCATTGCAGTTAACTTGTGCCCACAGCATATTGCAACATTGGGATGTATAAAACAATACAGCCTTGCTGTTTCCCACTGCTTTACATTGTACACTGTACTATACTGTACAAACACACACACACACACACACACACACACACACACACACACACACACACACACACACACACACACACACACACACACACACACATGATCATGCTTCCCACATTACTACATATTAGCAGATAACAGCTCTATATTCAGACATAACAATACTGTACTGTACTCTAACTACCTGTGATATTCAAGACATACCTGAAAAGTCCAGGTATTTATGCAACTCCACTCATTCTTCACTGTGGTGAATTCTCAAAAATCGCTCTTCTCCTTAAAACATCTTTTTGCTGGGGGGTGCAAGCCCCCCTGCACCACATCAAACTTATATATACCAATTCCAAGATCACCATACAATGGAGAAAAGGGAATATTCTGAGAAATGGCATCTCAGACTTATTATATGTAAAGCCAGTCTTTCGGCCATTCAGTCTCTGGATTTTGTGGCTCACTCTAGCAGGTTCTGACATTTCAAATGGTTACCATGACTATATCTTGTGGTCATTATTTCTTTTACCTTCCTCACAAACATCAGAGGATCACTGTAGCTTATATAGGGGCATTGTACTGTCTAGAACTAACAAACTGGAAACATTATTTTAATCTTTTTTTTTTTTTTTTTTCATTTTCCTCACAGTTAAACATCTGACGTAACGCAGGTGGCTATCTTTTCAGGGAGAGTAAATAAGCATGCTGTTTATATATGTCTGACAGTAAATATGTTATGTTTTATGGGTCTGTATTACTTCTGTGAAAGACATATTCAGTGAATATATCTTCATCACTCACAAGCCACTGAAATGAACTTCAGGGAATGGTGGAAATTTTCCCACGGTTCAGAAGCACTCGACCATCCTTTCAACTTTTCCTCTTTTCCCCACTGTAGTACGATCTCAGAGTTGGTATATGTAGTTAGGAGGTGTGGGGGGAACAGCCCTCCCATGTAGGGGGGGCAAAGCCCTCCACTTGGGTGGACTTGATTTAGTGCTTTTTGTATTCCGCATGTTTGGTGGGCTAGTGTTTCCAAACCGCTGGAAAAATTCTACAGTTTGCTAAAGTTAATTTTGGTGGCTGGTGAGCGATGAAGACGTATTTGCTGAATATGTCTTTCACTGAAGTAATATAGACCCATGTTCTATTTGTGTTTTTAAGTTTTGTCCTAATCTGACATAAGAAGGCTACACAGACCACGAGGGTAGAGATGAGGAGACATGTTGTATATAAATATGACAGCAGCATCTTGAAATATATGACTGTGGGCATTTGTGCCATAATTTTAATCCCAATTTAACACCAGAGGTAGTTACACAGAAAGTGACCAATTATTCCCAGATATGACATATGTATCCTGACAGGCATCTGTCTTCTAAATTTCTGAACTGGTGTTTGGTCATCTTTTGAGCATTAAAATCTTGGATAATACTAATTTCTTCTTTGAAATAGTTTCAAAGTCTCATATGTATATACTAGGCTAATGACCACTAGGGCCTTTATAAGCCTACTTGTGCAATCCAACACACTTGTGTCCCTGCGTATCATGGGCATTTATTGCAAGGGGGTATATTAATTAGGAAGTTTCTAGACATTATGTGGGTGGTATAGGTTCATAGGTTCATAGGTGTTTACTAGGCTAATGACTACAAAGACCTTTTTAAGCCTAGCCATGCATCCCAAATCTTTGACAAGTTCTGATACCCTTGATAAGTGTAAGCATAGGAGAGATGAAACATTTACAGGTTACCTGTTTGCATTAGAGACATAGGTGCCAAACCAGGGATGAATTTCCGGTTTCCCATCCAGTTCTCCAAGTTACACTTGAATTGGATTAGGAAAGAACTCTGCTTCCATGGATGATGAGCCTTTTTCATAGATGGGGTAATCTCTGGGATACATACCTATCTCTTCAGCAGGTCCTATTTATATCACAGGCAATGTTTAAGTCTTTAGAACAGGTAATTCTGGTACTGTTTGTTTTGTGGATATGCAGGAGGTCCATCAGAGTGGGGTCTGACAATGCCCTGTTTGCCAGGCATAGATCTCACCTCAAAATCCTGTAGGAGACAGAATACAGGGATAGGTCCTTGAGGTGGTCTGCAGAGGACATATTACTTATGCCCTGTATTCTTTTAGTGAGAAACCTCTGTGGATGTTCCAGTTGTTGGATATGCCTGGCTAGGTACATACCAAAGGGGGCATTGTACTCAATGATAGGTCTGATGAATGCCAAATACAGTGGAACAATGACTTTCTTGGACTTAGATGCCATACCTTTGTTTATAAGTTGCGCGCAACATAGAATGATTTCCTCACCACTGTAGACACATTATGATCAAAGGCTAGATTACTATCTATGTGTGTCCCTAAGTCCCTGACTACTGGGTCAACTCTAAGGAGTGTGTTGTCAATATGATAGTTACCAGGGATGGATGACTTCCCAAAGGATACTATTATGCATTACTTGGCATTTAGTTTTAGTCCATGACTCTAACAACAGTTGTTTGTCTGTGTCAGCCCTTCCTGGAGAACATTTGTGTCAGTGTTGATTCAGTGACAGCTCCTAATTTTCAATCATCTGCAAATTCAGTCTGCCAGAGACCACTGACATTGCTCTTGACTTCAGAGAAGTAAATTCTAAAAAAGAGCGGTCCAAGGATGGATCCCTGAGGGACTCCACTTGTGACTGGCCTCTTCGTAGAGGTGGACTCCCCAATTCTAACTTCCTGGGTCTTCTCCGTGAGCCAGTTGGCTATCCACCAGGTGACATATGTGTTTGTACCTAACCTCTTGAGTTTGTCAACAATGCATGAGTGGGGTTTTGTGTTAAACACCTTGGCCAGGTCAAGGTAGGCAGTGTTTACGATTTTGCCCTCATTCATTGCTTTGGTGACCTTATCAAAGAAGTCCACCAGGTTGAGTAGGCATGATCTGCCTTTGACGAAACCAAATTGGGTTGGGTCCAATGTCTGGAGGTTTACTATATCTCTATTGATCATATCCATGATAATTTTTTCCATGGCTTTACATATATGACTATTTCCAGGGTCTGTAGATGCCTCACCTTTGTGCAGAGGGGTGACTGTTACCTTTCTCCATTCATGAGGCACAAAGCATGTTTGGAGGCTACAATTAAATAGTAATTCCAGAGGCTCTGACAGGTCATGTTTCATGCTATTTAGAAGTAATCCTGAGATATTATCTGGGCCCATTGATGCAGTGTTCTTGGCCTTAGAGAGAGCATTAAGGACCTTTTCTCTAGTGATAGTAGGGGAGTTATATTTGATGATATTTCCTCAGAAAAGGTTGATGGGGGAGAGAGAGGAGTAAAGTTGGTGCTGAATTTATCAGCCAGGAGGTTTGTTATATCTTCTGGCTCAGTATAGGTGGCTCCATTTACAATGAGCTCTTCACACAATTGTGTATTACCTTTAAGGTTGCAGACATAGCTAAATAATGCTTTGTGGTTGCCCCTGGCCTGGGAGGCCAAACTTACCTCATATTTGGCTTTGGTAGACTTTGTTTGTCCTCTGAGCTGTTTGCTTAGTTTAATGAGAATGTTTTTATGCTGCTGGGTGCTGCACCTCCTAATTTTTGCCATGATTTTCTTCCTCCTGTTATATATCCAATTGATTTTGTGATTCCACGAGGGTGGCTTGTTTTTTGAGTTAGTTCTGTACTTTTTCCTGGTGGGTACAGCTGCCTCTGTGGAGCTATTAACATGCAACATGCTTGTACAGGGTTTCTGTGAACAGTTCTGCATAGGCAGAAGTGTTCTCAGGGCTTATAGGGGCTTGATATTTTGCCAGGTTATCACTTAATAGCAGGAGGTTAGCCTTAGAATAGTTCCTGAATATTCCCGGTTTAGCTGGGGGTCCATGTTTTATTTTTACTTCAAAGGAGATCATTTTGTGGTCTTACCTTACCAGGGAAGGCATTACAGTAGGGGATGTGCAGCAGTCTCCCATATTAGTCAGGTCTAGATCCAGTATGGTTGCACCCTTGGTTGGTGTATTGACTATCTGGTCATGGGAGTTTGTGTTTACAAAATCCAGGAATCTCTGCGCATGTACGTTTGATGTCGTATAGGATTCCCAGTTAATAGTGAGGTAATTAAAGTTACCCATGAATATGGTATTGGGTTGAATGGTTAGTGTTTCTAATGAATTTAAATACATGGTATGGGTTTCCTGGGTCATAGAAGGGGACCTATAGCTTGCAAGGAAGTGGTACTGGATTTTACCTATGGTGATATGAACATGGAGCAGCTCAAGTGCATTGTCCTGTTTGACCAGCCTTGAAGTATATTTGTTTTTGATGTAAATAGAGACACCTCCGCCTTAAGTCCCTGCCTGTGAAGTAGCTGGTCTAAATGTGTGGAAGGCATTATAACCCTACACTGCTGGTGTGCTGTCCATGGCTTTAAACCACGTCTCAGGGACTGCACAGACATTAGCATTCTCCAGGGTAAGGAGAGCTTCCAGGGAGTATTTTTTTTTATTTAGGCTCCTAACATTGAGCAGTAATACCTTTAGGTTTTTTTGGGTTTGATTTGCTATGTCGGAAATACTTTCAGTTTGGCATTGCCTAAAACAGGCACTATGGGGGAAGACAATGTTTTAACTAATATTTGAAAGCCTAGAGGGGAGAGGTGCAGACCATCCCTGGAAAAGCAGCATTGTTGACCATCTCCTTCCATGCTGACAAATATTGCACCCCCTTAGAATGGTACCAGAAACTAAGTCAATTATTAAAGTCAATCATCTTTTGTTCGTATTGTGGCATCATCCTTGGAGAAGTTAAAATGCCACTCAGTGATAGGCTCATACCAGCCTGAGAAACATATTCGGAGATCTCCTAGATGTCTCTTTTCATATAGTCTAGGGAGGTACGTCTCAGGTCACTTACTCCCGCATGGACTATGACTGAGTCATATTGGTAATTGTGATCCAATAACCTGACTGCATGTGTAATGTGGCAGATCCTAGCCCCTGAGAAGCAACTGACTGTAACTTTCTCCTTACTCAACCTGGTGAGAGGGACATCAGTGTGTCTCACAATGGGGTCTCCAATTAATAGAATGTTGGATTGTGTGGTGACTTACCTTATGGGCTTAGAGGTATAGGCTCCAAGAGATGTAGCTCTATGTGTTGATGTGGATGTTATTTTGATAGAGTGCGTTTGGTGCTGCTGAGGGTATTTCTTATGTGTATTTTATCTAGGAGGCCTTTGTAGTTTAGGAAGGTTACATGTAAGTGTCTCAGTATATGTGGGTCTATATGTCTGCTTTGACTTGTACGTGATGGGCGCAGCATGTGTACTACTGACAATTCTATTGACATTAGGAGTACTTTTATGTGACAGCTTTGCCTCCAGTGATGTTTTTTAAATACATCTCTAACATGCTGTATCAGTTTGTTTGAGAATTAACTGGTTGTCAGTAAACATAAGGCAATCTCTACATTGTCTCAGGATGCCTATATCCACCAAGGCAGTAACGGAGACAGTAGGAAAGTTCATATACATGGCAACAGACCCTTTTTTATTGATTAGACTGGAGTAAGAATATCAATCACTGTCAGGAGTATCCGGTTTTCAGCTATGTGGACAGTGCTTGTCACTGCAAAATAGTTGTCCTGTGTGCATCTAGATATTGGAGAAATTTCAATTGTGCTTTTACAGAAAAAATGTCACTCAAGTTGTCTGAGTCTGTACAGAGCACTGCCAAACACTTGAGAGGAAACTAATATGTAGACCCTGAAAATTTATGGATGAAGTATTTAGGCAGATATTCTGAAGGTAGAATGTAATCAAGTAGTACTTACTGAAAATAAAGAATTAGCTTGTCAAGAATGATTAAGAATGATGAAAAGATAGAGTGATTATTTTAGGCATTAATCAAACAAAGTACACCAGTTAAGGATAAGAGTCACTGAGTAGTCAAACTGGTAAGTTCACAAAGCAGTTTAATGCAATCCACACAATTTGGGTGTTTCAGTCTGCTTCTGTATATGGGGGCCAAACCAAGGGTGAATTTCTGGTTTCCCATCCATTGGTCAAGGTTATGCTTAAACGGGGTTAAGGATAGACTCTGCTTCACATGGATGTGAAGCCTGTTCCAGAGCATGGGTATCCTCGGAGACACATATTTGTCTCACCAACATGTTTTGGAAGCAAAATTTAAATCCTAGGATCCAGTGGTTCTGATGCTGTTCATTTTGTGGATATGTAAAAGGTCCATCGGAGCTGGATCTGAGGATACCTTGTATGCTAGGCATACATTCCCTCTCAGTAATCTATAGGAGACAGAGTATATAGAGAGAGAGCTTTAAGGTTATCTGTATAGGACAATGTGTTTATGTCCTGGATTCTTTTGGTAGAGAGTTTTTGTGGGAATTCCAACTGTTGTACATGTTTGGTCAGGTACATATCGAAGGGGGCATCATATTCAATTATTGATTTGATAAGGGTTGAATAAAGTGGCACAAGGACTTCTATGGACCTGGATGCCATGTCCTTACTTTTCAGTTGGGCAACATAGAATGAGTTTCTTACTACCTTGGCCACCTGCCGGTCAAAGGCCAGATTAATGTCTTCATATGTTTCCAGATCCCTGCACTTAGGGGGTGTCTTATCGACTGAGTAATTAGCCTGGGTAGCTGTTTTCCCAAAAGACACTATAATGCATTTCTTGGCACTGAATTTTTAATCCTTGACTTTGGCACCATGGCATGGAATGGAGATTGAGCTGGGAAATTAAGTTTAGCCGCTTAAGATCATTGCAAAAGTACATATGGATCCATCTGGCTTTGACACCAACACTGTGAGCATATTTCAATCACTGGGGGATTCTTCCATCATTCCTATAACCTTTAGTTTGACCTTCCTAGACAAATATTCATTTGCTTCAGGAATCTTGTAAAGCAGAGATATCTTTTTACTTGGTTTTGTAACAATATCATAGCGTATCACTTAGCTTGACATAGTATATAGAAAAATACATCCTTTTTTATTAATAAACTTTTTTTTATCTTTTTTTTTCATTGAGCAACTAGTGCTTCCCTTATTTTTATTTCTGGTTCAGAATTAGACTAGTAATCAGCTCTGGGTTTTCTATTTTTTAAATTGCTTATTTGTTAACTGGGTAAGTGAACTGGTACTCAGTCCCTTTTTAATCATGACCCAGGCCATAACAGCAAGGATTACTATAATATGTATATATATATATATATATATATATATATATATATATATATATATATATATATATATAACATTTTAGAGTATTTATTTATGTGCTATTTGTTAACCAGGTAGGTAGACTTCTCCTAGGAACACTTTCAGCCATGACCAAAGAAGACAGATACAGAGAGTTAAGTACATTCCTAGGCAAAACGGTTGTTTTTTTATATACATAAGTCAGGTAGATGCATCCTTAAGGGGAAACACGTTGTGTAATTTCTGTGGTACAGAGAATATAGGTAGTCATAAAATTTAGGAGACACCTTGGTAAATTTAACAAACTTATTCGCATAGTACCAAACATTAAGAGACAAATTTAATAGCATATTTAACTTATGTATGGTATATATAGTCACATTCTTAAGTAATATACAGCACGAGGTGATTAACCTGTTGACTAGGTGTTGAGTGGCAACAGTATGGTTAACGATTATCCTTAATGCAAGTGCACACCGCTTCATTGGGCAAATGCTCAGACAGGGCTTTTTTTGAAGTCAGTGAGAATTTCAAGGCTTATCATTTTGGATCAGAGTTTGTTCGGTAATGTTGGGCCTAGCCAGGAGAATGCACATTTTCCTGTGAATGCTTTAAAAGGAGGTATGCTTAAGGTAATTCTTTCATCTTGAGTACCTTTTAGGAAGCAAATCTGCAAATTTTATTTTCAGTGATCTGCAGTGTTTTTTGGAATTGTAGGATGAGGAAAAGGCAAAGCGTGGAAGAAGACTAGAAATATTCATGTTTAGAGAGGAAAACATTTTTTTTTTTGCCAGGGACATCCGTGAAAGAGTGATTATATAACAGAGTTTGAAGTGTGAAAGGACTTTAGCTGTGATATCCTCTGTATGGGCTGTAAAAGTTAGTGAGAGATCAAGGATCAGGCCTAGGTATTTGTGTTCTGAAACCTGTGGGATAACATTGTTATGGCTATCCATGATGTTAATGTAGGGTAAATGTGGTGTTTTTTGGGTGGAGGGAAAGTAACCAATAAACCGTCATGTTTTTTTGCGATGTGGGAGGAAAGTTGAGTATCCAGAGAAAACAGATGCAGACACTGGGAAAACTTGCAAACTCCTCACAGTGAGCTTTAGTTACAGTTAAACCCTGGACCATGGAACTGTGGGCAAATATATCTTAACACTATGTCACTGTGCTGCCCAGAAACACACAAAAGTTTAATGAAAATCACATAGAAGATATATTATTGTTTCCATTTGTCAGACTTGATTAGAAAAGAACTAAGCAATGTGGATTGGACTAATAGCAGACTCCACAAGGAGACAGACTTTGTTTAGATAATACTAGAAGGAATATTACATAGGAATATAGACTTAACAGCTAATAAGATGATTGGCTATAGTGACTTACCAAATGGTAGAGTATAAAATTGTTAAGGCAAACAAAAGGAAAAGAGAGCTTTTTGACTAAATAAAAACTCCTAGCAAGAAGATATAAATCAAAAATGAAAGAAAGTCACAGAAGAGCTCCAAAAATTAATTAAACATAAAATAATACAATTTGATATGTTATCAAAAGAAACATAACAAAAAAGCATATTACAGTATATTAGTTCCAGTAAAAACTCAAGGAATCCAGTTATGATAACATTGAAAAATGAAAACTAATGACTGATTTTAAAGACACAGCAGATTAATTTAATAATCATTTTTACAATCATCAACATGAGCAGGGTAAGTTCATTTAATACAATAATAACTGAGATTATACCAAAGAAAGATGTTTGCTTTGTAATAAACAACTTAAGTGTAGAAAAAGTATTAAGAAAGTTAAACAAAATAATCATCCATGGGCTCTGTTAATATTCCTGTAATTATGATATCATCAAATATAATGCAAATATTACAAATTGTCTTCAATAAATTGCTTAAAACAAGAACAGTTCTACAAAATTTAAAAAGGTTGAATATTGCACCAGACTTTGAAAAGGGTAATCCATCAGCTCTAAAATACTCTAGACTTGGGATAACTTCATTATGTGCA
Source organism: Protopterus annectens (assembly GCF_019279795.1). Lineage (NCBI taxonomy): Eukaryota > Metazoa > Chordata > Ceratodontiformes > Protopteridae > Protopterus > Protopterus annectens. The sequence goes on from NC_056726.1 coordinate 378,626,912, forward strand.
AATGAGTCAGAAGAGACTTGCTTGATTTAATGCAGCAGAATAACATAAAAGTGGAGGAGGTTGAAATGTATTAAAAGGGTTTATTAGAGGAAATCTTCTTTATCTAATCTAGCTGAGTTTTAAGATCAAGTAGCATTGACATCAAAATTGGGTTTAGAATGCAGGACTATACTGCTCAGTCTGTCTAAGTCATTTGATTCCCTTTTATGTAATGTGATGTATAAAATATTGTTAAATACTGGTTACAATTTATATGTTTGACTGACTGGATTATGAGATGGCTTATTGGAAAAAAACAATCAGTATTAATCCAAGTACACTCTTCTGGTTGCTAGAATGTTTTTTGTTATGTTCCGTAGGGATCAGACTTGGGATCAATACTATTCAATACTGTTTTTTCAACAATGCAAAAAAAAAAAAAGATTCCTGCTGACTGAACAAATATGCAGATGACTGCAAAATACAATTTATTATTATTAGCAGGATTGATTTTGATGACATAAACTCTTACTTAATAAAGAAAACATCATGAGCAACATTATGCATTTTAATAAAAATCAAAGAACTAGTTAAGTTTCAAGGAAATACTTAGAAGATGTAGAGGTTTTGGGAGGTATTATTTCAAATACATGTTCTTTTGCTGGACATGCGAATAACATAACACTGCTATGAGACTGATAAGTACATTGCTAACAATGTTTCATATATATATATATATATATATATATGTTGTTGTATCTTTCGGCTTTTCCCGGTTAGGGGTCGCCACACCAGAATTCCGGTCCGCTAATGATCGCCAGTATATTTTTATGTACCGAGTTGCCAGCCCTGACGCACAACCTTCCACGAAGGTACGCCCATTCATGCATGTCTCCACACAGAAGATGCTTTAGTTGAGAATCGAACAGGACAACGTCTTACTGTGAGGTGACAACGCTACCGCAGCAATTTATATTGCTTGTATATATATATATATATATATATATATATATATATATATATATATATATTGCTCAATCTATGCAGAACCCTTATCTGACCTATATTGGAATATATTTCATTTTATATATATATATATATATATATATATATATATATGTATATAAAGAGAGAGAGAGAGTCACGTGGTCAGTTAAAATAACTTGAGCAAGTACAAAGAAAATGTACAATGCAAATAAACAGTTTGATAAAGCTGAGATATGGTGCAAGATGTAAAAAAACTACATTTCTGAACATTACATTGCAGATATTATACAGGAAAATTAATATTGGCATACAAAGCTCTAAAATGTGAGCAAGTGAGAGCAGCATTAATATAGAAATTTATTACTGCAACAAAACATATCATCATAACAACTTGATGATGCATATAAATTCCAATAAGACAAACTTAAGATGTTAAGTTATTACTCAGTATAGTCCGGTTATCTGGAAAAAGTCACCATTATACATCTGTTTTTCAAACAGTTTTGAACTCTTCAAGGGAAATCTAGACATCTGGATGAAGGAGTCTATAACTTAAATTTTAGGGAGTCGGTGTTCCTTAAAAGCCTTTAGGCCATAACTCTGTAATTATGAACTCATGATCTAGAATGTCTTAAACTTAATCAGACCTAGGCTTTGTATTACTTTCTAGTTTCCTTGTTTAGTGGCCACAGATTTCTTTCTGCAGTAGGTATAAGAACTGTCACCTAATCCATCCATTTTCTGCATGCATTTTTTGTTTGTTTGTTTTTATGCAACTCTAGGAGTCCCTGGAGCAATATGTGCGTAAATCAAACAAATCCTTGCTTATTGGTCCTTTATAAACCATCCAAATTATAAACCCTACACAGTGGGTTAGGGGTTGGCATAAGGGGTAGGGTATGGCATAATGGTTAAGGTGTTTATCTTATAGACATAAGGTACAGGTTAAGCATGGCTAGGCTTAAAAAGGCCTACTGAGATCATTAACCTAGTCATTACCTATGAACCTATGAAACTATAAACAAGTGTATGAATTTTCTACATTCAGTATTAAATCTCAGCTTGGCAATATTGCATTCACTGTGTTCTGATAATGAAACACATTTTCAATACCTAGATTATGGAATGCTAGTGTTATAATACCACCAGAATCTATAAGACCCTCTACAGCCACTTCATCTACAGTCCCTTTCAGGCTTTCTTATATTGGTTAAAACCTTGTCCTCCCTGATAGTGCTTTTTTAGCCATTACCAGTCTAATAAATCTTCTAATATAGAAAAATGAATACAAAAATATCTAAATGTGTTATTGTTCAATGCCAGGAGTTTAAGCAAAGAACTTCTTATAGCCTCTCCATATCCTGGAAAATGTAGATGTTTCTGCAGATACTGAGACTTAGTTTAAAGCTGTGGAGAGCACCTCAGCAGTACAGTCCAGGCTACAATGCCTTCCACACATTTATACCAACTACTGAGCAGGAAGGTATGAAAGATGGAGGTGTCTCAACTTAACACCAAAAATACATACCTCAAAGCTGGTCAGCCACTACAGTTGAACTTTTCCAAGTCCAAATCACAAAAGGTAAAGTCCCAAATCATATTCTTGAAAGCTATAGATCCCCTTCCATGGCATAGGATACCCATAACACATACTTAAACACACAAGAAACACTCCCATTCAACCCAACAACCTATTTTTGGGTGACTTTAACTACCCCACCATAGACTGGGAATCATAATACGCAACTCCTAATTATTTATTTTATTTATTTATTTTACATTTGTTTACCGGGATAATCCGACTGGATATATGTCCATTTTCAGCGGAGGCCTGGGGAGAAAAGCTCCAATAGACAAAATTTCAAAGATTGCACAATTAATTAGATACATAGAAAATATAAGACAAGGAGTTATGTATATATACAATGGTTTAGTAATGTTCCCAATAGGGACTCACAATTTACATGGTCTGACACATTAAAAGCAAAAAATCATTAGACTGGAACAGAACATAGTTGAGTATTAAATGTTTAAGATATTATTCAGGTAGGATTTCATTTTATAACCTAATCAGGGTTGGTAGATGGACCAAGCCAGTTCACTTTGAAATACTGTTTGATGCTTTTTTGAAGAGACTTAGGGAGGACTGAAGGGTTATATCGTTTGGCAGTGAATTCCAGGTTTTGCCAACAAAGTTGGCAAACAGGGATTCATCAGCTGAGTTATTAGCATTGTAGGTTTGGATCAGTAGTTTGTTGGATGATCGTAGTGACCTCAAGTTGTTGTATGGCTTAATAATATTTATAAGTGAGGGGGTAACTTCAGGTTGGTATAGAATTTTGTGCGCTATTAAGAGTTGATCAAATTGAATTAAGCTGGGCAGTTCTAGCCACTCTAGTTGTTTCAGGGTCTGACAGTGACGGGTTCTATAGGCTGAGCTAGTGGTGAATCTGGCAATGTGGTTGTAACTGTGGGAGAGCTCACTCAGTACAGATTTATTAAGGTTGGAGAGTACAGGAGCTATGGAGAGCTCACTCAGTTCAGATTTATTAAGGTATGGGAGAGCTCACTCAGTTCAGATTTATTAAGGTATGGGAGATCTCACTCAGCTCAGATTTATTAAGGTATGGGAGAGCTCACTCAGTTCAGATTTATTAAGGTATGGGAGAGCTCACTCAGTTCAGATTTATTAAGGTATGGGAGAGCTCACTCAGTTCAGATTTATTAAGGTACGGGACAGCTCACTCAGTTCAGATTTATTAAGGTATGGGAGAGCTCACTCAGCTCAGATTTATTAAGGTATGGGAGAGCTCACTCAGTTCAGATTTATTAAGGTATGGGAGAGCTCACTCAGTTCAGATTTATTAAGGTATGGGAGAGCTCACTCAGTTCAGATTTATTAAGGTACGGGACAGCTCACTCAGTTCAGATTTATTAAGGTATGGGAGAGCTCACTCAGTTCAGATTTATTAAGGTATGGGAGGGCTCACTCAGTACAGATTTATTAAGGTATGGGAGAGCTCACTCAGTACAGATTTATTAAGGTATGGGAGAGCTCACTCAGTTCAGATTTATTAAGGTGTGGGAGAGCTCACTCAGTTCAGATGTATTAAGGTATGGGAGGGCTCACTCAGTACAGATTTATTAAGGTATGGGAGAGCTCACTCAGTTCAGATTTATTAAGGTATGGGAGAGCTCACTCAGTTCAGATTTATTAAGGTATGGGAGAGCTCACTCAGTTCAGATTTATTAAGGTATGGGAGAGCTCACTCAGCTCAGATTTATTAAGGTATGGGAGAGCTCACTCAGTGCAGATTTATTATATGGTTGTAGCTGTGGGAGAGCTCACTCAGTTCAGATTTATTAAGGTTGGAGAGTACAGGAGCTATGGGAGAACTCACTCAGTTCAGATTTATTAAGGTTTAAGGGTACAGGAGAGGCATATATAAGAGTAGAGAGTAGGTGTGACCGGGCTACTGTAGCTCTAGCCAATGGGGTTAAAAATGACTTGTTTCAGTACAGAGATCCAAGCTTCTTATTGATGGTCTGTATGGCTTTGTTGACCTGTAGGTCAAATTTAAGATTATTGTCTATAATAACCCCTAGAAGCTTAGCATGGGTATCTGGGGAGCTAGATGTACCATTGTTGGATGTAACAGAGAATGAAAATGGGGTGGATCTACAAGTGTGGGTGAAGAGTAGAAGTTTAGTTTTATTGGGGTTCAGCAGTAGACGTTGGTTGGAAAGACAGTTTTCAATAGTGTAAAATGTGTTTTGGGTTAAGATTTGCAGGTCAGATGGGGGGGTGGCTGAGCAGATCATACCCAGAGATTCCTGGACTTTGTAAACACAAATGCCCTGGACCAGCTAGTCCATATATCCATTAAGAGCACAAACATTACTGACCTGCTCCTCACAAACATAGGAAAATATTAGTGCATTGTCCTCACTTGTCAGGTCAGATCATAAAACTGTCTCCTTTGGAATAAGAATAAAACCCAGTTAACCCTGGACATTTTAGTGATTATTCTAAGGCAAATTTCCTACTATTAAGTGACACTGGCAAAATTCTAACCCCTTCACCAAACCTTAAGAACAAGACTGCCTATGTAATATTGTTCATGGAAACCCTGTAGAGTCATACTAACAGCTGGAATGAAACAGCTATACCCATCCATAACAAGAGCAGGACTAACTCAAAAAATAAGCCACCATGGTGGAATCCAAACATTAATAGGTTGTACCAGAAAAAGAAGAAAACAATGGCAGACATTACGAGCTGCAATGCTCTGCAAGCAACTCAGGGAGGCTTATCAAGTCTACCAAAGCCAAATCTGAGTTAAAAATACCCTCCCAAGCCAAGAACAATTTGAAAGTTTTTTTTAGTTATATCCGCAACCTCATAGGATATAAACAGCAAAGTACTGAATTAATTGTAAATGGAGCCACAACTACTGAACTGGAAGGTATAGCAAATCTTCTGGATGACGAAGTTAGCTCCAGTTTTACTCCCATCTTACCCCAGACACCCCTCAGGAAATATCCAAAACCATATTTCTTCCAACTGTCTCTAGGGAACAGGTCCTCAAGCCATTCTCCAAGGTCAAGAACACTGCATTGATGGGCCCCAATAATATCACAGAATGCCTCCTTAATAACATGAAATATCAAATATCAGGCCCACTAGAATCACTGTTTAGCCACAGCCACCAAACCAGCTTCTTGTTGAACAAATTGAGGACTATAATATATTATCCCACTGCACAAAGGCAGGCCATCCACAGACATGGGGAGCAATTGATCCATAAGCCTGACTAGTTTAATATGTAAAACCATGGAATGAATAATCATAAATATGTTGAATGATGCCATAGGAAACCAACAGATTCTAGATCCAACACTGTCTAGTTTCTTCAAGGACAGAACATGACCACTAATCTTGGTGGACATCTTCGAGAAGGTCACCAAAGAGCCAGGATGAGGGCAAGATGGTCCATATTGCCTACTTTGACCTGTCAAAAGCATTTGACACAATACCCCAACTGAGCATCGCAAACAAGCTCACTGAATGAAGTATTAACCCCTACATCACCCACTGGATAGTAAACTAGCTCACAAGCAGGCCCCAAGAAGTATGGACATGGGAGTCTACCTCCACAAAAAAGCCACACACTAGTGGAGTACCTCAGGCGGTCATGCTGGGGTCACTCCTGTTTGGCATCTACTTCTTTGAAGTCAAGGTTAATGTCAAAGGCTTCTGGCTAACCAAGTTCACAGATGATTACAAATTAGGTGCAGTAATTGCATCCTCAAATGACACAAATACCCTCGAAGAAGGCCTAACACAGATTAATAAATGGTGCCAGAGTATGGTCTTAAACTCACTGCCAAGAAATGCATAATAGTATCTTTCAGTAAGACAGCCATCCCTGCAAATTACTACATTGATAATACATGCCTAACTGTAGAACCAGTAGTAATGAATTTGAGAATATGTGTAGACAGTGACTTGGCCATTGACTATCATGTACATATAGACCCTCTGCTCTAACAAAACTGATCACTGAGTACAGTGCCCCCTTTGGTAGGTACCTGGCCAGGCATGTGTAACAAGTGTATTGTCCAGAGAGGTTCCTCACAGAAAGAATACATGGTTTAGAAAACAAGTCTTATGCAGACCATCTCAAATATTTATCCTTATACTCAGTCTGGTACAGGCTGCCGAGAGGCGACCTATGCCTGGCCTAGGAAAACATCCTCAGATACAGCCTTAATGGACCTGCTGCACATACACCAAATAAAAGCATCAGAAACACCCAATCCAGGAACCTAAACCTCCCCTGCACCATAAATAGGACATGCTGGAGGGACAGGTATCTGTCTCAAAGGCTACCCCTTCTCTAGAACAGGCTTCCTATGTATGTGAAGCAAGTTCTTCCCTGCACTTATTCAAGCAAAACTTGGATCAGTAGATGGAGAATCATAAATTTATCCTGAGCTGGCACCTATGTCTCTATTATAAATAGAAAGCTTGTAAATGCTCGACCATCCATGTCTAAGTTTACATGCCCCCACAAAACCTGAAGGGCCAATACCTTTGTAATATTTCTTTGAAGTATATCTAGGATTACAAAGGCCCTTTAGGGTCATTACCCTAGTATTTTCCTATGATCCTATGACCCTAAAACAATTTAAACATCTGCACTGATTTTAGGTTTATGGTATTCCATATGATGCTGCATTTAGCAGTAAAAGCAAAAAATGCTTGTATTCTGTTTACATTGCATACAGCATTACAGGCAGATATGCAAGCTCTCTTTGCATTTTGTTCTATGAACTTCTCATGCAGAGGAAAGTTTCTATGCAAATGTCACTCTTCATTACATTAACAACATCTGATAGGTAGATATCGTGTTTGTACTCCACAGTATCTACCTCTCACATACTGCGTTTGTACTTCACATTCATCCATATGAAGGGATTTTGTTTCTGTTACAGAGTTATCAGTTTTTTACCTGTAATTTATTTATTTAAAAAAAGCTGTCTTACCTGTTCTTGCAGGGCAGCTGTTTTGGAAAATTGTTTTACAAAGGGTGGGCCACTACAATGCAATACACCTTATCACCATGGTAAGGTGTATTCTTGGAACACATCGAATAGTTTCTTTAGAAAGTTTTCCATCACTAGTAGCTGCACAACACTGGCTGAGTTGCTCTTTCAGTCCATGACCACTTCTGGACCAGATGTATGTTGTTCATGTAAATTAGAGTATGTCATCTTAAAAAAAGAAAAAAAAAATCAGTGCGTAATAAAACTAAACTCTAATGTAAGTATTCACCCAGAATCAAACTTACACTGCATTCTTCAGTGCAAAGTAATAATTGGCAAGGTAATGGGGGGATCCAATTGTGTGTCTCCTATATTCTGTGGCAACCCATGATGCAGAGAACATAAGAAACATTAATCACTTGATAACATATGTGGTTTGAGGGGTATTTTATGGATGAAATGTTCTAAAATGGGTAATTTTGTCATTATTTGTTAATAAATTTAGTTTTGTTTTTTGATGGAATAATATTCAAAACTACAGAGTTAACATACATTCTAACAAAAATGTATTTATTAAACAAGAAATATAATTTAGCATCATCACATAATGACAGACGAGTACCAGTAAGAGTGAAAGGGAAGGTCTACAAGAGGGTAATGAGACCAGCTATGTTATATGGGTTGGAGACAGTGGCATTGACAAAAAGGCAGGAGTCAGAGCTTGACGTGGCAGAGTTGAAGATGTTAAGATTTGCACTGGGTGTGACAAGGATATACATGATTAGGAATACGTATATTAGAGGGTCAGTCCAGGTTGGAAGGTTTGGAGACAAAGCCAGAGAGGCAAGATTACATTGGTTTGGACATGTGCTGAGGATGGATGCAGAGTATATTGGGAAAAAGATGCTAAGGATGAAGCTGCCAGGTAACAGGAAAAGAGGAAGGCCTAAGATAAGGTTTATGGATGTGGTGAGAGAGGACATGCAGGTGATTGGTGTGACAGAGCAGGATGCAGAGGACAGGAAGAAATGGAGACAGTTGATCTGCTGTGGCGACCCCTAACGGTAGAAGACGAAAGAAGAAGAAGAACATAAGCCATAGTTAGCACAGTTTAAATTAAAGAGTACTTATGTTGACAACATAAGAAATATTAATCACTTGACAGTATATGCTAAATCAATAAGGACGATTTCTGAAGTAAACATTTTCTGAATAATTCAACATTACAGAAGGAGTGCTATCCAAGAAGGAATATATATCCAGTACATAGAAATAAACCACAGCTTCCCCAAAATGGGCTTGTTTCTTATTTTACCATTGCCAAACAAGGGGGAAGAAAAAAGGCTTTATCCCTGGATACTCAGCTTGACATGTTCAGAGGGTGTCTGTTGCAACAAAACAACATTACTAGGAAAGCAAGATCTAAGTGCTAATGCAACTTAGATTTTAATAGTGCTGTTAAACTTTTTCATTTTAACAGACAGTTCCTTCATATCTGTTTTGTATACATGATTTCCATTACATGAGTGAATGATGCACAAACTGAAATGCATACAACAGTGACATATTGCCTGAATAGGTACAAATATGAAAATTGAGTAAAAGTCAGAATGCCACTAAATCTACATTCTTCCCGGTACTCAGACACAAACCTCTCTCTCTCCCTCTCTATATATATATATATATATATATATATATATATATATATATATATATATATATATATATATATATATATATATATATATATATATATATATATATATATATATATATAAACTGTTCCTTCCCTTAGGTTACACTAGAAACATCTACTCTAATATACAGTGAGTTATCTTAATGTCTACAGTAGCCAATATCCCAGCAAGAACTCTATCTGGCTCTTGGGGAGGAGACCAAAAGAGTCCATGTCCAGGATGCTAAAAGATGCTGAACTGAAGGGAATGCACATGTGGCCTCAGTGATTATAGGGGGGTGTCCCATAGCACAAGGTAGCTTCCTTCATAACAGTCAATACAATTCATCTCACCTGTCCAGAATTTTGCAGACTATCCTTAATTTTGGCTCACGTTTTTGCCCTGTCCTTTATAAAATGTTTGACTTTTCTAGTAAATCAATAAGAATGACAGTCAGTCAATAATGTCAGGCATTAGGTTCATAGGTTCATAGGTAGGTACTAGGCTATTCGCCCTAGGGCCTATATAAGCCTAGCCAAATGGTACCCTGGCTTTTGCCACCCAAGAAAATTATTTTGTTGTGCCCCTGTCAAGCAGAGCCACAAAAGTGATCCCCAGGGTGAATTTCCTATCTCCCATCCAATCATCAATATTTTTCTTGAAGAGTGCTAATAAGGATCTTTGTTTGATATAGATAGGTAGTTTGTTCCAGAGTATGGGAAGTCTCTGGGACAGAAATCTATCCCTTCAGCATGTTCTGTTTATTGTGGTGACAAGGTTTAGGTATCTAGAGCGTGTAGCTTGGAGAGATTGGGATTTCTTTAAGTGGAGCATGTCCAACAGTTCTGGGTTTGACATAGCTTTGTATGTTAGGCAGAGATCGCCTCTGAGTAGGCGATATGTGACAGAGTAAAGCTGGAGTTTTTTGAGACGGTCTGTGTAGGGCATCTGTTTGAGGCCAGTAATCCTCTTTGTGAGGTATTTCTGCGGCCTTTCCAGTTGTTGTAGATGTCTTGTGAGGTACATACCAAAAGGGGCATTGTACTCTATAATGGGTCTAATAAGTGATGAGTAGAGGGGAACAATGACCTCTTTTTTCCTGGATGAGAAACCTTTTGTGATGAGGTGCACCATGTAGAAGGATTTCCTAACTACTGTGGCAATGTGATTTTCAAAGGAGAGACTACTGTCCACCTGTGTCCCAAGGTCTCTTAGCACACTTTCAGTGTTAAGTAGACTACCGCCTATGTGGTAGTTCATGGGTATAGAATTTTTACCAAAAGGGATGACAATGCACTTTTTGGCATTGAGCTTGAGGCCATGGCTTTGACACCAGGCATCTGTCTCAGTAAGGCCTTTTTGTAGGATGTCCACATCATTAGGAGTTTGGATTATGGCCCCTAGTTTACAGTCATCTGTGAACTTTGTTAGCCAAAGACCTTTTGTGTTAGCCTGACTTCAGAGAAGTAGATACCAAACAGGAAAGGACCTAGGACTGAACCCTGTGGTACTCCACTTGTCACTGGTTTGAAGTCGGATTTGGAGTCTGCTACTTTCACAGTGTGGGTTCTGTCAGTGAGCCAGTTGGCAACCCATCTTGTGACGTAGGGATTTATACCTAGTTTAGTGAGTTTATCTATAATTCCAGAGTGGGGGGTGGTGTTGAAAGCCTTGGCGAGATATAGATAGGCTGTGTGAACCACCTTACCCTCATCTACAGCTTTGGTGACTGCTTCAAAGACGTCTATCAGGTTTAGGCAACATGATCTGCCTTTTGCAAACCCAAACTGGGTAGGGTCCAGAGTTTGGAGATTACCAGTGTCATTGTTTATAAGTTCCATGATGATACGTTCCATAGCCTTGGAGACCAGGCTCATCAGGCTAATGGGGCAGTAGTTCCCAGGGTCCATGGTGGCTCCCCCTTTGTGGAGTGGGATAACCGTTGCTGTGCACCATTCAGTGGGCACAAAGACTGAGGTGAGGCTATGATTGAACATATTACTTAGGTGGGGTGCCAGTTCATTCTGTAGTTCATGTAGAATGCAGTCTGGGATGTTGTCAGGTCCCATGGATGCTGTGTTCTTGGCTTTGGAGAGTGTTTTTTTACCTGTGCAGCCGTGATTACAGGAACTTTGCATTCTTCCAGTATAGAGTTGGGCCCTTTAGCGAGTAAGAGAGGGGTAATGTTAGCACTGAACCTATTTGCCAGGATGTTGGCAATATCAGTTGGTTCTGTATATTTAGTGCCATTGTGCTGTAACTCAGAGGAACTGAGTGTTGCCGTTGAGATTCTTGCCATAGCTATAGAATGCTTTGTGGCTGTCTTTAGAATCAGTGGCGATTTTGTTTTCATAACTAGCTTTGGAGGATTTTATGAGGGATCTCAGCTTCTTACTGAGGCTGACCACGGAGTTCCTCCAATCATGGAGTTTTACTCTTTTGTACAACAGTTTCTTTCTTCTGTTGTAGAGTTTGTTTATGGCAGGGGACCACCAGATTGGCTTCCTTTTTTTGGAGGATAGCATTTTGGTTCTGTTAGGGATTGCACGATCCATGCACTTGTGTAAGTGCTTAGAAAGTGCACTTGTATAGGATTAAGCAGTAATACCTTTATTGTCTGTCAGCATGGGTGTCTTGAAGTTTGCCACTTCTGTCTTAAGAAGTGTGAAGTTGGCTTTGGAGAAATGTTTTACCGTGGTTTCCCTAATGGGGGGTGGGGGTGGGACGTGGATGTCTAGGGTGATTTGCTTGTGGTCAGATCTGACCAACGAGGAATTGATCTCTGGTGTGGGACACCGGTAAATGACCACATCTAGGATATTACTTCCAATTGTGGGGGTGTGGATAAGTTGATCTAAGGCATTGGAATTTATGAATTCCAGAAAACTTTGAGCACAAGAGTTGGTACATGAGTAGTTTTCCCAGTTAATGGGGAGGTAGTTAAAGTCATCCATTATTAGGGTGTTAGGTGTAATAAATATATTACATACAAAACTTTATCCCTAGGATAACTCAACACAAAATTAAAAAGCAACTTAGGCCCCTGAAAGGCTTGGTCTTAATCAAAGGGTGCAGTTTCCTTTAGCAGACTACAAATATTCAACAACTCCATGGCAGGTGATGAAGAAAGACAAATCATGCTAGGAAACACACTGTTGTTCATGTAGCAGACCAGAAACCAATAGGCTCACTTAACTCCTTAGGACTAGATGCACTCTGGGATTATTTTAACCCGAGGGAATAGCAGTTATCAGGCACCACAAATCTTGCAAAAAATTTCTCCTGCCAGCCTCCCAGTCCATCTCTTGGCAAGTGAAAGGCATACAGTTTTGGCTAAGAATCCAACCGCATGATCTGGCTCCTCAAACAGACACCAGAAAGGTGGAAAATCTGCACCTTCATGTGGAACAGAAGGGAGATCTTGATCTTTTTTTCTGTCTGCATACATAGATAAAGTAACTGTGTTTGAAGTAAATGGTGAAATAAAATTGCTATTTTGCTAGATCTTGAAAATCTCCTTTATAATTTTAGGACCAGACCATCCTGCTACCAAGAATTTCTGCTTGTCAGTGTATAACTAGCACCTGAAAATGATAGCCCTTTATCTCTGATTTGGAGGTAGGTGGTTTATTCCATAACACCCAATGGAGCATTCCAGGTGGAGTGGGTGATCAATAAGAGAAGGAAAGAAGACCTTGAACCAGAAAAGCTGTGCAATACTTGCCTTTCCTGCCCAATTAAATACCATACAAACAAGAATTAGGTTGGCATAATGGTTAAGGTGTTTACCTTACAGACCTAAGGTGCAGTGTTTGAGTCTCATATGGGGTAATTGGCTAGGCTTACGATGGCCCACAAAGACAGTCAGCCTAGTACTAACCTATAAACAACAGTTAGCCATAGGGTTGGGGGTTGGTATAATGGTTGAGCTGTATATCTCATAGACAAGAGGTACAGGGTTTGATTCACATCAAAGGAAACTGGCTATGCTTACAATGGCCACAGAAACAGCTAGCTTAGTACGGGTGGCACAATGCCAGGGCACTTCTATGGGCTAGGCTTGTAAAGGCTTCAGGGCCATTAGCCTAGTACACACCTATGGACCTATGAACATATATAACCATATGAATTTCTTCTTTTCAGTACTCTCATTTTTTAAAAAAAAGAAATATTTTGCTTACTAAGACAACTGACCTCCATTTCTAGTGCAGAACCATTAGTATTCACTGCTGTCTGTGCTAAATTCATGATTTTGGATATGTAGGCAAGTAACAATTCATGGAAATTCTATTGCTATATAGATGGGGGTGACTTTGAAGATGAAGAGTATTTTGCTTAAGAAGGAAACTGACCTACATCTCTGTTTAGTACACATGACTTACCAGTATTCATTGCTGCCTGCTATAAATCCATGATCTCGAATGAGAAGATGGCTAACACTTCATGGATGTGTCAGACGAGTCACATATTGTGTTTGAGGATCTTCAAGCTGCAGCTCTTATGTAGGATGGAGAATGGAGGGGATTCATTTAAATTGTAAAGTAGCAGCCTTATTGCACACAACAGGCACTGATTTCCCTACACAGGCATCTGTGTTTGGGTCAAGCTGCTTATCAGACTTACTAGTCATGATATGGCAACACATTTCATTTATGTTTGTGTGATAGAAATAACAATAATATACTTTTAAATGATTTTCAAATATACTGCTCAAGCGTCAGTGTGGAAGAATTGATCCTTTCACAGATGCTTAAGGGAAAGTTCCTAGTACCAAGTGTTTGTATCATCATTTTGGTATAACCGGTTTTGTAATTAGGTTGCGACTGAAAAAATGACTTTTGAGGTCCCCCTCATTTACCTATAAGTAAATAAATAAATACATATATACATACATACATACATAAATAAATACAATAAATACCTAATGAGTAGAGTGCACAGTTATTGTTCCCTGGAGAGTCAGTCCCCTTACAAGAGAACTGAAAATTAAAATTATTATTTCGGAAAGTAGAAATGACATGATAAATCCAACAAAACGATGAACTCTGACTTATACGCTTTCAGTCTTTTCACCTGTGAATATAAGTGAAGAAAATTTCATATTGCAAACAAAACTTGAATGATGAAAGTAAAAATGTTTGAGCTGCTAGAACACAAAAATTAACACATTAATAAACACCAAAAAGTGCCTAAAAACAGAAAAATACAATATTGTGTTGTGCCCAGACTTGTTTTGGAAACATATAATGAGGCTATTTGGTGTTTTTTTTTTACTTACAGAATGTGTTGTTTATCTCACATAAATATTTTTTTATTTATTTTTATTTTACATTTGTTGACCGGGCTAGTCTAACTGGATACATATCCATTTTCAGTAGAGGCCCGGGGAGGTAAGCTCCAATTGCACTAATAATTCAGGAAATAAAAATCTAATACATTGTTGATGGAGATTAACATCAAGAACTTGAGTACAAAGTTTACTAAAACAATACAGTACCACTAGAAGCATTTTTACACAGGAAAGGGTTTGACATTCATCATGTAGAAGACAAGGAAAAAAGAACAGATTCAAACTAATTATTACGGTTGTTTTGAAGTATAATGCTCAAAGTGAAAAAAAACAGAAACAAGTTAGCATATATACAAAGTGGAACACGTGTGCTCACAGCAGGTTGATTGTTACAGAGTACATACTCAGAGGTAGTTACCAGAAAAGGCAAGACTAGAATCAGAGTAAGGAAGCTTACTAATCCCACTTTAAAGGTATTGGGAGGGAGGAATGCAGTAATGCTGTACAGGGGGAGTATTTGTCTGGATTAGTACATGGGCATAGCCATTGTGATTTAAGGAGTATTTTTAGTTGCCTTTTAAAGAGTGGTAATGATGTAAGTGATGCTAGTTTGCTGGGAAGCCTATTCCAGGTTTTCCCCACCGAATTAGAGAAAAGAGAATCACCTGCTTTGTTGTAGGACTTCTGGATGGTTACTAGTAATTTATCTGCTGAGCGAAGGGTAGTAAGATTTTTGTAGGGGGAGATAAGGCTGCAGAGAATAGGAGTGTTACTGGGATGATACAAAATCTTATGGGTGATAGTAAGTTGTAGCTGGTTTTGCAGTTCTAGCCATCCTAGCTGTTTAAGATTTTGACAAGGGTGGGTTCGAAATGGGGAGCCGGTGGCCAATCTGGCAATGTTGTTATAGGAGGTTGCCAGTTTGTTAAGGTTGCTTTTGGAAAGATTGGTATAAATGGGGGAGCTATAGAGGAGGGTAGAGATAAGATGGGTATGGGCAATGGTAGTTCTGGTTTCATGGGTAAGGAAAGTTTTTATCCTGTAAAGGGAACCAAGTTTTCTGTTTACAGTTTTAATAGTTGAGTTAATATGTGAGTCAAAATTCAGGTTGTGGTCAATTATTATGCCTAAGAGTTTGGTGGTTGGGTCAGGTGCTATGACAGTACCATTGTTGGATATAACTGTGAGATCTATTGGGGAGGATTTTAGTGTTGGAGTAAATAACAATAATTTTGTTTTTTTGGCATTTAGGAGGAGACACCATTGAAGGAACCAGTTTTCTACTAAGTTAAATACTGCTTGTGTGATGGATTGGAGTTCAGATGAAGAAGAGGCAGCACAAATTAATGTGGAGTCATCTGCATATTGTATGCAGGTAGCTTGAGGAAGATTTACATTTAGATCGTTAATGAATATAGAGAAAAGGAGAGGTCCCAGGATAGAGCCTTGAGGGACACCAAGGGTAATAGGGAGATGTGGGGATAAGTTATTCTCCCAAAGGACAGCTTGTTGTCTATTTTCTAAGTAGGACTTATACCATTGTAGTGCCTGTGTGTCAAGTGAGAGTAATTTGAGTATGTTAAGAAGTGTCTGATGGTTAACCATACCGAAGACTTTAGAGAGGTCAATAAAGAATGCAGAGGAAAGCATGTTGTTATTACGATGTTTGTTAATGCAGTCAGAGAAGGATAGGAGAGCAGTGGTAGTACTATAAAAGGGCCTAAAACCATACTGGCAATCAGCTAGTATGTTATTTTGGAGAAGGTGATCAAGTAGTATTAATCCTTACTTATTTTCCATTTCTGTATGTTTACTTTCATGCATTTTCTGCTGTTTTTTTTTTTTACCAGTATATGTTATTGCCTGCTGCCTTGAAAGTCAATGAACTTCACTGCACTTCACAGTGTATGTTATTTGAATATGTACAATATTTTTTTTCTAGGTGTATCCTTTTGCCATGTTGCTTTACTGATTCTGAATCTGTAATACAACTGATATTAGCAGTTTTATAGTTAGCAAAATGTAAATAAATAAAAAAAGATTAATTAGCTGTACTTCTGATTGCTTTATTCATTAAATAATTAGTTCACAGACAAATGTTTTATTTTATAAAGAGATGTATGGGAGCTAGAAGCTATCCTGGCATTCACTGGGTATAAAGACATGGACTAATCTTGGGTGGGTTCAATTCCATCATAGGGCATATAAACCTTTGATTATACTATATGCACTACGGACAGTACAAAAGGCTGCCATTTCACTTAATGACATGGCTTTGGGATGTAAAAAGTCTTACAAATTTCCTCCACACCCAGTCAAATTGTATTTGCCACAGAACAAGCCACATCACATAAGGGCATCTCGACCTCTAGCATTACTATCTGCAACTGTTAGCGCATCCTAACTCCCCCGCCAACCCCTGCCATAGCTGTCATTATCCTCCAACAGTTCCACCATGATATAAACCTGAAATATAAACATGTGAATTGTAAAATTTGCATTTTCTCATAATTGTTGCTACAGTTATTAACTGTGACTGTGCAGTCTTTTGTTATATATTATTACCTTCTGTTCTGTTTTTCATATGTTCACCTTACTTCCTCTCTGTTTTCTTTTCTTTCTCCATTGTGAATTATTTCACCCAGGCAGAACCTGTAAATGGCCATTTGAGATCAGTGCACCACCTCCGTAATCAAATTTAAAATAAAATAAAATAAAATAAAAATAAATGTAGGAGGAAACTGATGTACCCAGAGAATCCCACTCAGATACAGGGAGGACTCTCCAGAAAAGGCAACCCTGATATAAACTAAATGGAAAAAACAAGAGCTGTGAAGCACCAACACAAAACACTACACCATTCTTCTTCATTGTTATCGGTTTCTTGTAGGCTGTCTCTGGTTTCTTTGACTATTAATTCATGAGATTTACTTTCTCTGTGTTCCAAATATGTTGCTTTGACCAGTGATTTACTATTGTTTCTATTTCAGCGGCTGTTAGAAATTGTAAAAACGTTATATCTACTCATTATTGTCTTTTTCAAATGACATCACTGGATGATAATTTCCTTATGCCTGGCCAAAGTAACCCTAGTAGTAAAACTGCTGCCTCATGGCTCCTCTGAAAAGGGGCCACTAGCCTAGTGGACTAACCCGGTCAACAAAGAATGGATAAAGAGACAGATAGATAGTACTTTGCCATGAAAACCATGAAAGAAAAGTACCAGGTACAAGAATAAATAAAATCAGTACTGTATTTAGTATTACATGCATTTGAGTCTTTGAGAGTTTAGTTGTGGGCGTTGGATATTAATGAGTATAGCTGCTATCATAAAGACTATTTTGGTGCATGAATTCTAATAATCCAATATGGGCACTACAGGGTGAGAGATAGTGGTGTGCTGTAAGCTTCCATTTATCTAACACCAAATGCTACTGACAAGCAATAACATATTGCACTGAATGGAAAACTTTTTAAACCAAAGTGCACACACACACACACACACACACACACACACACACACACACACACACACACACACAAACTCACACACACACACACATATATATATATATGGATCTACTTGATAATATCGAAAACCCACATACCCAAAAATGATAACACCGAGACAAAAACACTAAATTGCCACTTAACCAACTCCACACAACACTGAGAATTTACTGAGGGAAAGTAACTGGTCAGCCAACAAGCACAAAAAAACACTATAAAGGATACTGAGAAGTACACAGGTATGGTTTAAGCCCTCTAAGGAACCAAAGTAAAATGCCAGAATGGTTCAATGGGGAATTACTCGATCCCTGGAACCGGCTTGGTTACAATGTTAAAAGGTGGCGGGCATAGGAACAGTGCAACCGGTCCTACGAGAATGAAAAATGCTGTAGTTTGTTAAGTTGATGACGTGGGTGGGATTACTGAAACATTGCAAAGAGGGAAAGGATTATGAGGTGAAGGTTGTGGCTTCAATTCAAGGCAACAAATCAAATTTTTAAAGGCTATAGCGCCTTTTTAAGCTGATTTGACTTAAGAAACTGCTCTCAGATCACCTGCTAAGGGCAACCCACTTTTGTCTGGGATAGAACCATGACCTCAAGCTTGGAAATGTTGATTTTCAGTGTTTTATATTCATTTAAATGCTATTCAAAGTGATGTTATAGAACTCATTATATTTTATTGTTAAACTTTAATTTAAATATAACTTATAAATAAAAACATTACTCAGAATTTCAAACAGTCTGCACAGTTTATGGTTAAAATTTACTTCAGCAATGTTTGTTATGTAGCCACAAATATCTTCTGCAATACATTTTCAGGATATAATATCAGAAAAAATAAATTAGCAGCATTAATCACTTGTGTCAGCCTGTCAATTAAAAATAGCCTACTTTTCAACTGTCCACAATTATACTTATAACTTGTTTTCACTAACATAAGCATATAACCAGACAGAACTTTATTTAGAAACAAAAGTCAGTTAATAATACCTAGAAAATGTAACTACAGTTAATGTGGGCAAATATATAAGCATTTTAAACACATTAAATGTGAATGTGAATTAAATATTTCAAAAAGAGCATAAACAAGCAAAATGTAACTTAAACCTTTTAGTATCAACAAAAATTAAAATTTTGATGACATTCTTGAATGAATGAATGAATAAATAAATAAAAACATGAATAAATACTGTACAATAATATACCACAATCAACTTGCAATTTCAATTAATTTATTTATTTATTTTTGTTCATTTACTTCTTAAGTGGCTGATCTTTTGACCTTGCTCACTTTGACTAGACCTAAATTAGGGCAAACTAAAGTAGTTGTGGTAGTTGTTATTCAGACAAGTTACAAAGTAAAGTATAGAAAACAGAAGAATATGACAGATGCATAATTATATGGTTAGAAAAATACATGCAATTTAAAATTAATGTAATTCATAGCCAAATAAGATATAAAAGTCCGGGAAAGCTTAGTATAGAAACATATGGGAAAGTAAAGTCAACAAACCTGGCATAATGAGAAGATACCTGAAGCTACAAACCGAGCAAGATTGTTATTACATACATATTTACAGTTTAGCATTTTTTGTGTTTTGTCAACAACTTAAAATATGTGAACATGCTACCTTTAATTCTCGAATTTCACTTTACATAACTGGTGTTACTCATTGTTTCTGTAGTATGTGCATTCAGTCTTAGTGAAAATGTTTCCTTTAAACTTAGCTTGAAATTTATGTAGGGTTTTCTGACTTCTAAACTCTTTTGGGAAAGCTTTATTACTTATTATAATATAAAAAGGGGAGGCTGCTTTATAATAGCAGAATGTAGCTAGTTAAGCAGGGGGTCCTGACTATTAGTTTGGAGCATACAGCTGAATTTCACTCCAGTCGTAAAAACACAAAAGGAGAAATACCTTCAGTTAAAACCAATTGTACTTGGCACACAATATCCTTAAAGATTACTCCTGCAAAAATAAGATAATTTCACTGCCACTTCTATAACTGAATTTCATCCCATTTTAAAAATACAAAAAGAGAAATACCTTCCATTAAAACCAGTCTAAGGCAGTTTCTAAGAATCAAATTAAACTGCTGAAATATTATGTTCTACATCTATGTGCTTTGCACTGTATTGTTGAACCTGCTGGAAGGGGCGCTCCATTCCCACCCACACCCATTATTATACTGATTTAGTTGAAGCTGAATTAACACAGCATATTTTACTTTAGCAGTGCAAAATTTCCCTGGAGAAAGTAAATCAAGCTCATAATAATATATTCAAATGTTGTGACTCCTCTCAAGTAGATAAAGTTTGAAAACCATCTCTTTGTATTCCTAAACATTTTGTCTCATTGATTGTTTTTGGTGGAAAACCAATGTCTGACCTCTAAAGCCTCTCTCATAATGGCCCATACAGCCATTAGTAATGTGTCACTTCACTCCTGTAAGTCAGGTAAAACAAGTCTAAAATTTATAGACATTAATCCTAGAAACATCTGTAATAAAATAACTGAACTGCATGCTTTCATATCTCCTTACAACTCTGACATCCTCGCTATCACTGACACATAACTAAAACTGAAATCAAAGACACTGAAATCCTCCCACCAGGACATAGTATCATTTTAACAGAGCATGCATCCAAAAAAACAGGTGGTCTTGCTATTATATACCAAAAATATTTGAGCAATATCCTTTTATCAGAAAAAGCATCCCTTATTCAATAATGCAGAGATTCTTATTGCCTTACTCAAGCCAAACTCTTGCAAGACCATGTGTATCATAGCCTAATATATTCCACCCTGACAATAACATTAACACAGCAGAAAATGCAATATACTGGGCATGGGGATCATAACATAAACTGAGCCCAAACTGTATCCGATACTCCCAATATCAGTATTAACCTGTATGGTTTCTCTCAGCCCATGAATACACCAACAAGATATAACACGCTATCATCTAAGGCCTCTACTCTAAATTGGATTCTCTCAACTAAAACCAGCAATATCTATAACTATGGCACACTATCTGCCCAGTTTTGCTAACAGGCTTATATGCAATACATTAAAACATCATGCATACAAAAATGTGCATAACCTACCCAGTTTTAATGTGGATAATTTCATCTCCACCCTCAAGCAATACAATTGAAATATGTAAAAAAATCTTCCTCTAGACCAAGGGTGCTCAACCTTTTTATCTAAGGGGCCACTTGCCGTACAGTTCAGAAGCCATTTACCATACTTGGCAAGGTTTGGGGGGGGGACACATTACCATTTCCAACATGTATGTGTCTATTCAAAGCAGTTTGCTATAGGACATAAAGAAGGCCAGTTAAAATGCTTCATTGGGCCACATTGTAGCCCTAGGGCCACCTGTTAAAGTCCCCGCTCTAGACAAAGCAGCCTCAAATTTAACAAAACTTTTATCAATATACAGAATGAACATGCTTTCCTCAGGAGAAAAATAGTTAATCCAACAACATGGCTTTCTAAAAACAGTAGGCAGCTAATGGTGCTTATAGAAAAGGCCAGGAATGCATGTCACACCAACAAATTCCAGGAAAAACCTCTACACCGCAGACACATAAGAAATAAAACCAAAACATAGTATAAGCCATGATAAAAAAATCCACAGGTTAATAATCCTTAAAATAATTTTGGTCATTGGCCCAAAATCTACCAAGCCTAGGCAAAAGTCAACAACCCACTCCCTTCCCAGAAAATACATCATCAGCAGTCACTGATACCTTTAACAAATGGTTTCTTCAAGCTACAGCCTCATTTATCAAAGCCATCTCAACCATAAAGCCTACCACCAGCCACAAAACCCCATGGAAGCTCACTTCTCACTCAAACCTGACCCCACAGGAAGAAAGTAAAAGGAAAGAAGGGCATCCACCAAAGAGATGCATGGATTGTATCAAAGAAGGTAGGACAGTGGCACTGAATCAATCAAGAGAGACAGATGGCAACTCCTGACGCATCTGTCCCTAATCTTCTTTACTAGATTGCCTTCTTCTTTTCTGCACATGTGCCTGAACCACTGTAATCTGTTCTCTTTCACCTTCTCTGCAATTGGAACTTCTTTGGCTTCTGCTCTGATGTTCTCATTTCTTTATTTGCACCACAATATGTATCTTACCAGGCCATTTCAAGCACTTCATCTTCATTACCTCTAGCTTCCTCAACTGCTCTGCCTTTACTGCCCAGTTTTCTGTGCCACACATACTACTGGTTGCACCTCTGTTTAATACACCTTACTTTTCAGCTTCTTTGGCATTATTCCCTTATATACTACCCCTGACACTCTCTGCCAGTTGGATGCAGCCCATCTGCTTCTAGCTTTGGTATCCTCATTTAGACTTCCCTTTTCCTCAGCCACCCTTCCCAGATACTTGAACCTGTTAACCTGTTCTGCTACATCTCCAGTTTGTTGCCATTACAACCATTTTATTAGTTTCATCCCGTGTGCCTTCCATTGTGCATTTTGTTCCCCTGTCCTTTGCTAAAGTTCTATAATGCCACATAATCTGCATACAGTAACTTTGGTGATATGTCCTCTCCTACCTGTTTGCTAATGTAGTCGATCACCAGTATGAAAAGCAGTGGGCTAAGAGATGAACCCTGATGCACACCTTCTCCCACTGGGAACCAATCTGTGAGACCAAACACTGTCTGTACTTGAGTTATTGGGTCCTTCTACATAGCCTGCACTAATTCTACCAATGTGTCTGCGATTTTGAACTACTGCAGGACTGCCCAAATCAGTTTTCTTGGGGCCTTGTCATATGTTTTCTCCATATATTGGATCATCTGTGCTGCATCCAGATCTGAATCCGAACTGCTCATCCCCCATCTTACTTTCTACTACTCTGCATATCTGTTTACCAAACATTTTCTCCACAGCTTTCATACAGTGTGATAGGAGTCTGATACCTTTGTACTGCCCACATTTGTGTATATCCCCTCTGTTCTTGTACACTGGCACTAGTATGTTTATTCTTCAGTCATTTGGAGAAACCATTCTTAATCCCTCCTTCTAACTGGATTGCACATTCCACCCAAAGATGGTGTATGAAACACTTTCTTACAGATGTCAGCTGCAACTTCACTACATATTTTTCTTCCCCATGACTGAATCTGCATTACAATTCTTTCAAATGACACAGCTCAGCCTACTTCAAGCCTTTATTCTACATGTGTTTCATATTCCAGCACAGAACATGAAATCCACTCCATAAAAGTTATCATGAAGAAACACCGACATAGAATTCATTAAAGAACCTCAGTCTTCTCTTGCTCTGTACAATATATATATATATATATATATATATATATATAAACAGACTGAGAGCATGTACTGCCCCCCAGTAATGCAAAAAATGTCCATTGTCTACCCCTCCTCATTCTTCAATTCAGAATAATCCTAAAAGGCAACTAAATACACAACATATAGTCAGTCAGTGCCATATGTGCAGTGGAAGGCACTTGTTATAAAATATGTCAGGGTTTCATATGGAGGTCTTAGAATACACACACCACACACATACACACACACACACACACACACACACACACACACACACACACACACACACACACGCACACGCACACGCACCGCGCACACACACCACACACACACACACACACACACACACACACACACACACACACACACACACACACACACACACACACACACACACACACACACACACATACACACACACACACACACACACACACACACACACACACACACACTCGCACACACATGCTTGCAGACAGTTACTTCTTCTTCAAGCCTTTACTCACCAGAGCTGAACCCCTCCCAGTCAGATGACTCACGTCTCAGACTACTTGTACTTCTTAAATAAATAGTACATCATATAACTCCCATGCCATATTCCCCTATTTAGTAGAAAGAAGATAAACCAGTTTTTTTATACTTATTAACTTTACAACTACTGCTGATCAGTCATGGGGTTATTACATCACTTATATTATTTGCTTATAGTCTTCATATCAGAGCAATTTCTTTATCAGTATCTATAGTACCCATTGTTATGTGGCTTATTTATAATGGCTTAATACAGTACCCATTGTTATGTGGCTTATTTATAATGGCTTAATACAGTACCCATTGTTATGTGGCTTATTTATAATGGCTTAAAACAGTACCCATTGTTATGTGGCTTATTTATAATGGCTTAATATAGTACCCATAGTTATGTGCCTTATTTATAATGGTTTAATACAGTACCCATTGTTATGTGGCTTATTTACAATGGCTTAATACAGTACCCATTGTTATGTGGCTTATTTACAATGGCTTAATACAGTAATCCAATCAATGCATAGGCTTATGCACAGTCTTACCCTGCAGCTATTGAATGGTTAAGCAATAGTCTTGAGTAGTCAAGTCAAACAGCAAGATTATGATGATTAGCTGCATTCATTTGCAGTAAGTTTTTTTTCCTTTCTTTCTTCAAAAACAGGTAGGTAACTAGATGTTTTTGTGCACAGGATGAGTTTAAAAATGGGCTGTGTGGATTAGAACTCTAGATTATTTAATAAATAGGGTCTATATTGAATTAAAATCTCGAACACCCGGAACAGCGATTTTTTTCCCTGGGAAAAAAATAGTTGTTCCAAGCAACACACACACACACAACACAAGCACACCAAAAAACAGCAATTCACACACACATACACTTAAAATACTACATCTACCCTACACTAAACTGTACATACACTACTATCTATCCACTTACCTTAACCCAAACCCTAACCCTAAGGTCTGTCACTATCGCACACTCACCTGACCTGCTCCCTAACCCTAACTCACCTACCCCGCCCTAAAGTCTGTCACTATCGCACACTCACCTCACCCGCGCCCTAACCCTAACTCACCTAAACCACGCCCTAACCCTAACATCTGCACAATCGCACACTTACCTAAACCCGACCTGTAACTTTCCACCACAGTGCTGAAAATAGCAAAGCCACAGAAACGGCCAACCAAATTCTTTCCCTAGGAAAAAATGTGGTGTTCTGCAGCTTTGCTATTTTCAGCGTTTGCTGTTTTGCAGTCGATATTAGAACATTCGATGTTTTAAAACTTCGATGTTCTAATATAGACCCAATAAATATGCTAGTGGTAGAGTGTCGTTCCTCTTGCTATAAAAGCAAAAACACACTAAATTAACACTGCAAGATTAACTGAGCACTTTTAGCTCAGTTAGACTTGTAAACTGAGAGAAAAGTACTCCATTAATTTTGTTTTTTTACTTTTATGGTAGGAGGCAGAATATTTATTGAAATGGAGATGTGCTGACAAATAGTGCTGCATAGTTACAGACTCCAATCATGAATCCTGGCAATTCAGAATCATGGGAAACATTTTCTGCACAATACAGGAAATGGAACATGCATGTGTTTGGAAGCAGAACATGCACAGAAGCTGTAAGATATTATTGTAAATGATCTGCTGTAGCTCCAAGAAAGTCAGAGGAGGGCTCAGTATAATCAAAATAAAACACAAATACTTCTACTTTATGCACCAGAAACATAGCATGACAGTGTGCAAGTAAGGAAGTAATTTCCAATTCTACATATTTTTAACTTTAATAAAAAAAGTAATCTAAGGTACATTAAAGAACAGCAAGATTTTTGGGGATAAATAGCCTATCAGTTCAGTGCAAAACAATGGACAGAATGTATATCTAATGTAATTAGACGTGATCTTCTTTCTTAGACCCTTTTCAGCAGCACCCATGCTACATAGGTAAAGGTAAATGGAATACATATATCTATGGCTGTAATGTCTCTCTATCTATATCTACATCTATATATGCATGTGTATATACACACGCACACACACACACACACACACACATATATATATATATATA
The DNA here is from genome assembly GCF_019279795.1 of Protopterus annectens. Lineage (NCBI taxonomy): Eukaryota > Metazoa > Chordata > Ceratodontiformes > Protopteridae > Protopterus > Protopterus annectens. Next base: position 378,652,828 of record NC_056726.1, read on the forward strand.
TATATATATATATATATATATATATATAAATGCACCTGAAGTGAACTAAACAGCATAAGATCTACAGTAAAATGACCGATATAAAAATATCTAAACTAAAAAACACTGTTATGTAACCTTGAGGTTGGTATATACAATTAGCAGAGGGTGTGGGAGATGCAAGGGGAGGGGCTTGCTCTCCGGAAAAAACATTGCAAAATGTGGTTTGATTTTGTCAGATTTTTCAATTTCCACTAGTTGTCTATGTGGTTAGAGTATGTCACATTTCTCAAAAGTTTTGCAGGGGGGTGAGCCCCTCTGCACCCCTCATACCCCTTGCCAATTAAATATTTATTTATTTAACATTTGTTGACTGGGAAAGTCCGACTGGGACAGAGCCTATTTTCAGCGGAGGCCCAGCGAGAAATGCTCCAGATGCATGTCCTTGGAATACATCATTACAATACATATTTGGAAAGACTATATCAGCTATGAGGTCATACAACAGTGGGGAAAGGGCATAAACCCTCCCTTAATATAACTTCAATTTGTCTGTGTTTTTCAGTTTAGATCTTTTTATTTTGAGATATTCAGAGATTAACTCAATTTTCTTTAATCTCTTATAAACTGAATTTCATGTTTTTTTTTTTTACTTGTCTTTTATGAGCAGGCTGAGCTTGGAGGTAATATGGTTGACTTTCAGAAATTTATTTTGTGACTACCCCAAGAGCATTTCAATCTTAAGCAGTAAGTCTAAGGCAGCAGAGACTGGAAAGAGCTGCATTTACATTTAAAGGACAACAACAGGATTCTGTTATTAAATGCTCAACTTCTCTGTCCTTCTTCTTTTTATTTATTGGCCCTGCTATGAATAAACAACAATACAGCATTTAAAATAGTTTAAATTAACTGTTTCTCTCCACTAGAACAGTACCTTACTGTAATGTGGTGGTTTCACTTTCAAAAACTTTTATCCCACCCTGGAAAATCTTGCTGCAGTCTGCAATTCATTGATGTCATCAAGGCCACTGAATACAAGTAGTTTTCTGTCCAGTTCCCTCCCCAAACTAACATCATCATGACTGTCCTAAAAACCCAGCCATGCTTTGATGTCATAGCTCCCTGGTATTTCCCCTATCCATACAAAAAGTAAAGTCTAGAACAACGAAACAGCCTGCTGCAGCAGGAGGTTTGACTCATGTACTGTCAATCACAGCAGATAACAGCTCAAATTACTCTTAGCACTTTGATAGCTAGGGAAGTTAGGTGTGAAGGGGGATGGGAGAGGAGTCAAAGTAGTACAATTCAGGCTTCACAAAAGACTGCAGTTTAGCCATTATGAAAAGAAGGAGCAGTAAAAAGCATTTTGGAAATCTGTTCTGTGGCATTTGCACTGTTTGTGTTTTAAGTAGTCATTAAACAGCATGAAATGTTACTTAAAACTAACTAATAGACAGCAGTATATGCATGCAAAATCAGTGCAGTGACAGGAGCTTTAGGAAAAAAGAGGCCTGTGTGATGTAATTTTTTACAGACAAGCACTGTATTGCGGAATACCTAGAAGCAGACTAAACAATCAGAATTACTTCAAGATGCCAGACTCCATGTGGTCAGTTTCAGAAATTACATATACAAATGTTTAAAAACATGTAAGTAGTCCCAGAGTGGTGTTAAAATGTAGGAAACACCAAACCATGATGAAATAAATATGTTTTTTGAGTTTGTGGGTGTGGTACTCCTTTAAAAAAGAGTGCTATTGTAATTAATGATAAGGATATATGGATGTGCATAGATATTATTACTATGATTTTTATAGAAAAGATGAATCAGGAGTAGATGGAATATGCATGTTAAGGGGTATTTGCAGGAACTGACAATGCCACATTTGCATAAGGAGCAAGTTGCTTACCTTTCACCAACAATAACTACACTGAGAGAGGTGATGGGAGCACAAGCCTTGAGTAAGATGCCTGGGTTATAGGATATTCCTACTGAGATTTGATAACTAGGAGAGAAAAGTATAGCCAATGTGTGGTTGCAATTAATCATTGGAAATTGCCATTGCTTATGGATCTGGTTATCTATAATAGTGGAAGAATCCATTAAACATTTATATGCGGGCACTTTTAGATTGATTGGGGTAGAGAATGCTGACCCCTGAGTTAGACTAAAGGTTGCAAGCCTTTCAGTGGTATATATTGTCCCATATGTTATATCTTGGCCAATCATTTTGTTTACCCCCAGCTAGAGAATATATGGTTATATTAAAAAATGGATTATGTAAGTTCTATGGGTTTCATAAAGGTCAAGTACTTGCTGTGAAAGTGGAAGGAGTGCTGACTCTTAATTATGCTATAGGTTCCAGGAAGGTGCATATACTTCTAGATGGAAGGATATGCTGACTGAAAAGTCTCCTTTAATAGAATGCACAGATTTGTGGTAAGTCTTTTTGAGATCAAGACACAAGAAGATTTGTCAGCTGGTAATGGAAACATTAGGAAGGGAATTTCAAAAGTGTTAGCAATAAGGACTTAAAGAGATCAGTTCCAGTTATTTTATCAATAGGAACAACAAAACAGGATAAGATGAATAGAGGTAGTGTATTGACATTACAGAAAGATTATAGGAAGCTAAATCAGTGGGATACAGTGGTTAAGGATGGGATTCCTTTTACTTGGCATGAAACTTAAAAACATTCCCATCTTCCCCAGTGGGTAGCATTTGAGTCTGATGATTTAATAAGTAGAGTGCAAAACACTAATTGTGCAAAGAATTCAAAATATGACCATCAAGAACATCTGGGTGCACTGTGGAACTTAGGCAAAGACAAGTGTTCAGCAAAATATTTATCACTATGGCATATAGAATGCTGAATGTGTTAAAAAAGGTGCATTTGAAATGTGATAATATGTAGGAGCTGTGTCTAGTATTAGATGGTAGAATCTGGAAACAAATATGCTTAACATTAAATCAGAATACAAAATTGTGGAAACCTAGGATTTTAATACTAAAGTGACTCCACAAATAGGCATATACTCTGGTTAAGTTAACAAAGATATTCCTAGCAATGAGAAATACATGCTAGATAGGTGAAAGAGATTTAAGAGTTGATTGTCCCCACATGATTTGGACCTGCCTGAGTGTTCAAGAATTTGTGCATCATGGCTTATGATTTGGACCTGCCTGAGTGTTCAAGAATTTGTGCATCGTGGCTTAGAATTCAACTTACAGTGGGCATTTACTTTTTGGTGATTAATGAGGGGGAAGAGCTGCTTCCCTCCAAAGCTGAATTGTTATAGGTATTGTTACTAATAGCCAAAAAAAAGTGTATTACCCACAAGTGAAATTCAGTGGAACCTCTGGTATTAGTAAAACTTACTAAGATGGTAGAGAACTAATAGACGATGAAGCTGCACTGGTGATTCGGGGAGATAAAAGTTTATAAAGTAATGGGTTCAATATCTGGATAATAGGCATAATTGTGCATGCCCTTCATTGTCCTGATTATTTACAGATTTGTCCTTCATTCCATTGAGATTTAACCCTAATTCACTGAGAGCTATGGACAGCACACATATAGCTATATGGAGTGGTAAGAAAGAAAGAGAATATACTGCTCACTGAACTGATTCATTCATTCATTGCCTATTTGTTTCTTGCTAAGGTTAAATTGTTAGAGTGATAGCAGTTGTCCTGTTAGCATTTGAAGGTAAATACTAGAAAACAGTTGCTTCGGCAAAGAATTACTATCAACACACCAGATATATTTAAATTGTTTATTGATTATTTTAAGATGTTTCTTTAAATGCTGGCAGGACACTAATATACCTAATCTGTTATTTTTTATTTATTTTAACTATGAAATTATTACACACATTGGGGTTTCCCTGCTCCTGTTGTAGGAAAGCACTGGAGATTGGTTGACTGAGCAGCTGATCTCAGTGCTTCTCCAAGATGCTAATGGGAACAGACTCTTCAGGGAACACTTTTATTGTTCAAGTATTTCTCTCAAAGCAGGACACCAGATGTACCTAATTCATCCATTTTACTATGGGATTATTAAAGTGACAGGGACTGCCATGTTTATATTTCAGGTAAGCACTGGAGATGAGTTGTTTGGGTAACCAATCACAGTACTTCCCTGAGACACTAAAGAGACAGAATTAGCAGAGAGGGTTTTTTTTTTTCTTTTCTCTTTCAAGTGCTAGAAATACTGGCAGGACACTAGATAATACATTCATTATTTATTTCTGAAACTATAAAATTATTAGAATGCTAGGGGTTGCCCTGTTTATACCTCTCAATTTCTTTGCTGAAGATTTCAGAACAAAACCTAAAATAGTGGGTGGACAGTTATAAATATTACTCTATTTTACTTAGAAAGTTAATAGAACAACATGTTTTACATGTACACGCATTTTCTGACCAATACAAATCCTGAAACTGTAATGTCTAACATTAGTTTTTGGTGGTAACCATCAGGGGCTTACCAGAAAATCAAACATTTTAAAAGGGACAGGGCAAAAATATAAGGCAAAACTACTAACATTCTGCAAAATCACAGGCAACTGAAATGTGTGTCTCTGTTAGTAGTCCAAGTAAGCACAACATACTGCTATATTGTCAGACCCCATGTTGGAACTATTTTTAGTCTTCCAAAGCATCTTCAGTACATGTTACTTTCTGGTGATATTGGTTTATGGAATTTGGGGATAAGCTTACCTTGGCTAAAATCCACACTGAATTTGTTGCTAGTTTACTGATGATTTCTTGTGAGTCTGACTAGGTGGTGCCATTAAGTGCAATGCTAGAGCAATGCTGAGGATTGTTCCATAGTTTCCTAATGTAGCTAAAGAGGGACTTATAATTGTCATTTGCTTCAGTTGCTAAACAATGTTTATGAGCTGCTTAGAAAACTTAATAGTATTTCTCAAGTTTTTAGTAATATTTCTGATAGTCACCTTTCATTCGAGGGATTTTGGATTCACTGGGTAATTTAAAATAAAGTTCCAGCAATTCACTTTAACTGCAAAAAATTATCTGTTTTGTTATACAAAAAAACATTTAAAGAGATCTATCAAAAGTCTCAAGCAGAAAAATGAACTTTCATTCTTTCACTCGATAACACAGAATAATGAACTTTGTCTTTGCTGCATCTACTGATGTTTTTATGAATGAGGTTTCACCAGCTACATGCGGCAAATGGCACGATCAGTAGTGAAGTCAATAAACATATAAATCAGCATAAATGAGGGATTTTTAATGGGATGTACTACATGCATGTGCTAGCAGCTAGCTGAAAAATACACATTGCTTTTTTTCTGAACTCTGTATCAACAGTTGGCTACAGTCTTCCATTTCTGGTATATAAGTTCCCTCTGGGAAATCCTTCCACACAGAAAATATATAATTGTTCTATTTTTTGACATGAATGGAGACTGTGTCTCTTTATGAATACCAACAGTTTACTGTACTGATATTTTAGAGGAGATGTCTTATCAGATGAATTACTTTTAGTAGATGGAGCTTAGTAAAAAGGAAAGTAAGTAGTCACAAAATGTACACAAGCATAAAAATACACTTACAGTCCCATTAAACATAAAATTCCTTAACTCCACTCACAAAAATTCAAAATTAGATAATTTTTCTCACAAAAAATGTGGCCCAGACCTAGTTAATTAGCCCCAGTTAACATGCCTTATATTTTTGCCAAGTCTCTTAAGAACACTACACACAGATTCCATACCATTCAGACCGGGACAGATATATGCATTCAATTTAATTTTCCACTTTTATTCAAAATACTCAAGGACCCCTTCTTGTTTTTTTACTACTTTATCTAAGCCAGAAAATAAAAAAGTAATGCCCAGATGATTTGTCTATATGTTTAAAAAGTACATTGCTACAATTACAATATAAAATGTTATAAAGATGTTCATATATGTGCTTCTTAAACCTTCTCACTGTCTTTCCCACATAAAAAACATGGACAACATTGACACAGGCAAAATAAATAACCCCTTTGGTGTTACAACTGTAATAGTATTTGGCCTTAATAGCAATATTGTTCACTTTCACCAAATCCCAGACCTTCAGGTATTGGCATTGTGAACAACTGCCGCACTTAAAGGTTCCTCTTCTTTCAATAGAGGTGTGCTCATTAGAACACTCACCCTGCTCTAAAAGCGCTTTAGTAGTTCTTCCTCTCCAGTACAACACTTGGGTTTTTTTTACTCAGAATTTCTCTGATTTCATAGTTATAGTGCTGAAAGTTACCCAAGTCTTCTCAATAATATGTCTAATATTTTCACTATCAATACTGTAAAGAAATATTAACAATTAAATAAAATCATTATTCATGGGCGGCCACAGTGGCGCAGTGGTTAGCATTGCCGCCTCACAGCAAGAGGTTCTCTCGTTTGATCCTCGGCTGGGGTGCCTTCTGTGCAGACTCTGCATGTCCTCCCTGTGGTCGCGTGGGTTTTCTCCGGGTGCTCCAGTTTCTTCCCACATCCCAAAGACATGCTGTAGGTGGATTGGACATTCAAAATTGGCCCTAGGTGTGAGTGTGTACATGTGTGTGCCTTCTGTGGAAGGTTGGTGCCGGCCTGGCAACTTGACACTGTAAAAACTCCACTGCCAATCATGAGTGGACAGGTGATCCACTGTGGTGACCCGTAACCGGGAAAAAGCCGAAAGAAGAAGAAGAAATAAAATCATTATTCATAACTCTGTCATTGTTCAGAGATACGATCTCTTCACTCATAAACAAAGATTTATGAATCCCCTTCTCCATATTTTTCACCACTTCATGATTTACATCCATAACCAATTTTGTAGGGTAGCCCCGGTAGTAAACATCTCTACCAGTTTACAACATTCCTCCAAAAATAACTGAACTTCTGATACCGTTCTTGACAAATGCACAAACTGACTCTTTACAAACACTTTCACCTGATAAATTGGGTGGCAAATCGTATAAGGTAATAATGCATTACAATATGTGGGTTTCATATATATATATATATATATATATATATATATATATATATATATATATATATATATGTATCTGTTGGAGACTAGGCAATTCTCTTTCTCACTCTTAAAAATCTCAACGTCCAAATAATTAAGTCTCTCAATACACACATAGCCGGCCTTAGGCATAGGCCAACTAGGTGGCCACCTAGGGCACCGCTCTATCAGGGGTGCTTTTTCAGTGTTTATTTAGTGTAAGTAGACCAGAATGGGGGCACCAGGTGGTGTGGTGGGGGTTGCCATGGAGCCCTTTTGCCTAGGGCACCAGTCGACCTAAGGCTGCTCCTGAATACACATAGTATAACGCAATGTTAAAAATGACATTGTAGAATTAATATAACTCTAAATAGTTGTAGTCTATGTGTCCTTCCACATAATAAAAATATCATCCAAAAAATGGGTGCACAGCAACTGAGAATCTTTAAATTAACTATCCAAATTAATTTCTTCTCCCACTGTAACATAATAATATAAGTAAACAAGGGGCTCAGGCCACCCCCATCGCTATTCCTTTTTGCGTAAATAATATTGTCCTTCAAAATAAATATAATTATTTTTGAAAACCAACTCCATCAAAGTGGTAAGAATATTAGTTTAATTTGAGTTAAAGTTGTAGATTCCACCTAAAATTAATTCAATCAGATTAACCCCTCATCTTGGGGGATAGCTCTAAATAAATCCATCACATCCACCGTAGCAAATTTCACATTTTGGTCATACTGTACCCCATTTAATTTACTAAGAAAATCCCAGGAATCCTTAACTAGATGAGAGAATGACTGAAATAGCTTAATAGGTTCAAAGGTATTTACTAGGCTAATGACTATAAGGGCCTTTTTAAGCCTAGCCATGCATCCCAAATCTCTGGCAAGTTAGAATACCCTTGACACATGTAAGCAGGGACTTAGGAGGTGAAACATTTACAAGCAGGGACCTGGGAGATTAACTATTTACAGGCTGCCTGTGTCCATTAGAGATATGGGTGACAAATTAGGGACGACCCTTCTTTGGGTGACAAATTAGGGAATAATTTCCTGTTCCTCATCCAATTGTCCAAGTTATACTTGAATTGGTTTAGGGAGAAACTCTGTTTCACATGGATGGGGAGACTGTTCCAGAGAAGAGGTAGTCTCTGGGATACATACTTGTCTCTCTAGCAGGTCCTCTTTATATCACAGGCAAGGTTTAAGCCTTTAGAACAGGTAATTCTGGTGCCATTTGTTTTGTGGATATGCAGGAGATCCATCAGAGTGAGGTCTGACAATGCCATGTATGCCAGGCATAGATTCCCCCTCAACAGCCTGTAGGAGACAGAATACAGTGACAGGGCCTTGAGGTGGTCTGCATACGACATGTTACTTATGCCCTGTATTCTTTTAGTGAGGATCTTTTGTGGATGTTCCAATTGTTGCTATGCCTAGTTAGGTACATACTAAAGGGGGCATTGTACTCAGTGATAGGTCTGATGAATGCCAAATACCGTGGAACAATGACTTCTTTGGACCTAGATGCTATACCTTTGTTTATAAGTTGCACAACATATCATGATTTCCTCACTACTATAGACACACGATGGTCAAAGGTTAGATTATGGTCTTATGTGTGTCCCCAAGTCCCTGACTACTAGGTCAACTTGTAGAGGTGTGTTGTCAATATGGTAGTTACCAGGGGTGGATGACTTCCCGAAGGATACTATTATGCATTTCTTGGCATTTAGTTTTAGTCCATGGCTCTGGCACAAGTTGTTTGTTTGTGTCAGCCCTTCTTGGAGAATATTTGTGTTGGTGGATGATTCAATGACAGCTTGTAATTTGAAATCATCTTCAAATTTAGTCAGCCAGAGGCCACTGACATTGGCCTTGACTTCAGAGAAGTAAATGTCAAAAAGAACCGCAAAAGTAGGACAAGCCAAACACAAAATAATCCAAGGCAGCTGCTCAGCCCAGGAAAAACAACCAAAACCATGCTGGAGTGAAAGGTTAAAATTTATTAACCATAAACAAAGGATTTAGTGCTTTTGTAAAAAACTTCATCAGAATCATCATACACTTTTAAATACCCCACCCACAATCACACATCCAGTAATAATTCCCAGTCAATAAAACATTTAAATCACACAAATAAGTACATCAAAGAATGAAAAAACAAAGAAATACATATCAAATATTCATATAATATACAACAACCCCCCATTAATATTCCAAAACGTGTATGCTGATTGGTCAGTGTGCACGTTGTAAATCAAAGGCTTTTTCCATTAGTATAAGTCTTTTTTTTTTTTTTTTGGACAGCAATGGAGAACAGAAGAGCTCCATTGCTGTTATCTCACTATGTTAAAAGAGTTTAACATAGCGAGATACCTTAAAAAAAGCAATGGAGATCTTCCTTTCTCTGTTGCTTTTTTAAAGCTGTCTCACGAGTTTAATATAGTGAAAGAGCTTTAAAAAAAGCAACAGAAAATGGAAAATCTCAGTTGCTTTTTTTAAAGCTATCTCACTATGTTAAACTCTTTTAACATAGTGAGACAAGTTTTTAAAAGCAACGGAGATCTTCCTTTCTCCATTGCTTCCACACACACAGTTCTGATGTACTGCGTAACCATACGCATGCGCAGTACATCAGAACTGCCATACAATACTGGACAGCTGGAGAAGGGTAGCAAGGAGGCATTATACAATGCCATTATTTAAGAAAAGTAAGCATTTTTTTTCCTTAAATAATGTCATTGTATAATAGCAATAACCCACTTCTGGGTGTGGGTAATGCTGGATTTACCCACAGTTGTCTTTGTTTTGCCACTCAGGCTTCACCCATGTGACTAAACCACACCAACCATGGGTAAATCCAGCATTACCCACACCCAGGTGTGGGTTATTGCTTAAATAACTGATGAAATATCAAAACACCATATAAAATGAAAAATGGAATAAAAAAACAAAGTGCCAAAAATCTTTTTTACATTTAAACCTCAAAATGTGATGAACAGTACTTAAAATATAAAAATCTGAGAACTTGCACTACCTGCTATTGAAATTAAAGGCCCCCCTTTACACTATGTATGAATTTAATTTTAGAACACAGATAATGGACACACTTTTATTAAGGCTAGGGGGGATGGTGGCATTGAGTCTTAGTTTCCAGCTTAGCTCTCTTGCCTCCAATATATCTTCCTATGACCCCCCCCCCTCACAAGATCCTTTTGCACTCATTCTAGAACAAAAAAAAAGCCAAAACTATGATCTCTATTGTCACTTATATGTTTGGCCAAGGCATGTCCAACCCATGTTCATACAAATGTTTCCTCAACTTCCTCTTTGTCTTTCCCACATAAAAATGTTCACATTTCAAACACTTAGCTAAATAAATAACCCCAATAGAATTACAATTGCTATAGGCCTTGGACCAAATTTTACAATGGTCCACCTCGATCTGATCCCCTTCCAACACCACCTTACATTGTGTGCAACCCCCACACTTGCAGGTTCCCCATTTTATATTAATAACATAAGGGCCACAGTCGATGGTTGCATGTTCCAGGAAGTTTTTTAAGGTTTTTCCTCTCCTAAAAACTGTTCGGTTTCTATTCCCTGCTGTACTGGCCATATCCTTTAAAAGGAAAAGAAATGTTCCAATATTTGAATAAAATAACCTTAATTTGAAATGCCTCATTGCAGAACTGAGTAATGAAGGCCCCCTGCAAATCCAAACTACCATTATTCTTTTTCCTTCTGAATTCATCCCCACCAGGAGCCATAGGGGAACAAATAAGGGGACGAATGTCCCCACTGGCCCTCCCTGATTTAATGTCATCAACCACTTGTGGCACCAATCCTGCTGGATAACCCCGTTTGTTTTGTGGATATGCAGGAGATCCATCAGAGTGAGGTCTGACAATGCCATGTATGCCAGGCATAGATTCCCCCTCAACAGCCTGTAGGAGACAGAATACAGTGACACGGCCTTGAGGTGGTCTGCATATGACATGTTACTTATGCCCTGTATTCTTTTAGTGAGGATCTTTTGTGGATGTTCCAATTGTTGCTATGCCTAGTTAGGTACATACTAAAGGGGGCATTGTACTCAGTGATAGGTCTGATGAATGCCAAATACCATGGAACAATGACTTCTTTGGACCTAGATGCTATACCTTTGTTTATAAGTTGCACAACATATCATGATTTCCTCACTACTATAGACACATGATGGTCAAAGGCTAGATTATGGTCTTATGTGTGTCCCCAAGTCCCTGACTACTAGGTCAACTTGTAGAGGTGTGTTGTCAATATGGTAGTTACCAGGGGTGGATGACTTCCCGAAGGATACTATTATGCATTTCTTGGCATTTAGTTTTAGTCCATGGCTCTGGCACAAGTTGTTTGTTTGTGTCAGCCCTTCTTGGAGAATATTTGTGTTGGTGGATGATTCAATGACAGCTTGTAATTTGAAATCATCTTCAAATTTAGTCAGCCAGAGGCCACTGACATTGGCCTTGACTTCAGAGAAGTAAATGTCAAAAGAACCGCAAAAGTAGGACAAGCCAAACACAAAATAATCCAAACTAAGGCAGCTGCTCAGCCCAGGAAAAACAACCAAAACCATGCTGGAGTGAAAGGTTAAAATTTATTAACCATAAACAAAGGATTTAGTGCTTTTGTAAAAAACTTCATCAGAATCATCATACACTTTTAAATACCCCACCCACAATCACACATTCAATAATAATTCCCAGTCAATAAAACATTTAAATCACACAAATAAGTACATCAAAGAATGAAAAAACAAAGAAATACATATCAAATATTCATATAATATACAACAACCCCCCATTAATATTCCAAAACGTGTATGCTGATTGGTCAGCGTGCAATGTTGTAAATCAAAGGCTTATACTAATGGAAAAAGGTCCGGTCTCCTTTTTTTTTTTTTTTTTTGGACAGCAATGGAGAATGGAAGAGCTCCATTGCTGTTATCTCACTATGTTAAAAGAGTTTAACATAGCGAGATACCTTAGAAAAAGCAACGGAGATCTTCCTTTCTCTGTTGCTTTTTTAAAGCTGTCTCACGAGTTTCACATAATGAAAGAGCTTTAAAAAAAGCAACAGAAAATGGAAAATCTCAGTTGCTTTTTTTAAAGCTATCTCACTATGTTAAACTCTTTTAACATAGTGAGACAAGTTTTTAAAAGCAACGGAGATCTTCCTTTCTCCGTTGCTTCCACACACACAGTTCTGATGTACTGTGTAACCATACGCATACGCAGTACATCAGAACTGCCATACAATACTGGACAGCTGCAGAAGGGTAGCAAGGAGGCATTATACAATGCCATTATTTAAGAAAAGTAAGCATTTTTTTTCCTTAAATAATGTCATTGTATAATAGCAATAACCCACTTCTGGGTGTGGGTAATTCTGGATTTACCCACAGTTGTCTTTGTTTGGCCACTCAGGCTTCACCCATGTGACTAAACCACACCAACCATGGGTAAATCCAGCATTACCCACACCCAGGTGTGGGTTATTGCTTAAATAACTGATGAAATATCAAAACACCATATAAAATGAAAAATGGAATAAAAAAACAAAGTGCCAAAAATCTTTTTTACATTTAAACCTCAAAATGTGATGAACAGTACTTAAAATATAAAAATCTGAGAACTTGCACTACCTGCTATTGAAATTAAAGGCCCCCCTTTACACTATGTATGAATTTAATTTTAGAACACAGATAATGGACACACTTTTATTAAGGCTAGGGGGGATGGTGGCATTGAGTCTTAGTTTCCAGCTTAGCTCTCTTGCCTCCAATATATCTTCCTATGACCCCCCCCCCCCTCACAAGATCCTTTTGCACTCATTCTAGAACAAAAAAAAGCCAAAACTATGATCTCTATTGTCACTTATATGTTTGGCCAAGGCATGTCCAACCCATGTTCATACAAATGTTTCCTCAACTTCCTCTTTGTCTTTCCCACATAAAAATGTTCACATTTCAAACACTTAGATAAATAAATAACCCCAATAGAATTACAATTGCTATAGGCCTTGGACCGAATTTTACAATGGTCCACCTCGATCCGATCCCCTTCCAACACCACCTTACATTGTGTGCAACCCCCACACTTGCAGGTTCCCCATTTTATATTAATAACATAAGGGCCACAGTCGATGGTTGCATGTTCCAGGAAGTTTTTTAAGGTTTTTCCTCTCCTAAAAACTGTTTGGTGTCTATTCCCTGCTATACTGGCCATATCCTTTAAAAGGAAAAAAAAAATGTTCCAATATTTGAATAAAATAACCTTAATTTGAAATGCCTCATTGCAGAACTGAGTAATGAAGGCCCCCTGAAAATCCAAACTACCATTATTCTTTTTCCTTCTAAATTCATCCCCACCAGGAGCCATAGGGGAACAAATAAGGGGACGAATGTCCCCACTGGCCCTCCCTGATTTAATGTCATCAACCACTTGTGGCACCAATCCTGCTGGATAACCCCTGCAAGAAAACATGGTACCAAGTTTTTCACACTCCTGCAAGAATTGTTCCCAATTGGACACCATCCTGGCTAGCTGGATATACTGACCCTTAACTATACCAAACTTTTGATGGGAAGGATGGTTGCTCTCATAATGTAATATACTATTACTATATGTGGGTGTACTATAGATAGTACTAACCCAATTCTTATTGACCAAATCTTTAGAAATGTTAATGCAATTAATTGATAGAAAAAGAATTGTATTGATGTGTAAACCTCAAGAAGGAAGTAGAAGAGTTCAGCAAATCAATGAACACCCCAATTTTACCAGTTCTATCCCACACTATAAAAATATCCAAAAACCGGAGATATAATTTCCATGGTTTAAACCCAAATTGTGGAGAAAGAACATGTCTCTCCCATTGTAACAGGATAATGTTAGCAAAAATGGGGGCAAGCGCAGCCCCCATCGCTACCCCTTTTCTTTGTCTGAAATACTGACCTTTGAGGTACACAAAATTATATTTCAATACCAATTCCATGCACAATACTAAAACATTGACCATATTATTATCAAAAGCTGTACTTTCCCATAGAAAATTGTGGAACCACTCTAGTCCCAGCTCATGTGGAATGAGATTAAACAATTCAACCATGTCAATGTTAATGAAAACATATTGTTCCGAAAATTCAACGTTTTTCATTTTCAACAAGAAGTCCCAGGTATCCTTGCATATATGATTAAATGAATCCAAACAATTCTTTAAAATGGTATCAACATATTTCCCAAGGGGGTGGGTCCTAGACTTTCTGGCACTAACAATTGGCCTCATAGGTGGATTAATAGTACTTTTATGTATTTTGGGAATACCAAAAATACATGGTACAACTGGGTGATTAACATGAAAGCACCCATACACATCCTGGGAAATTTCTTCCTCATCCAGCATGTCCTGCAGGTAAAAATCAATACGCTGATAGGCCAATTTGATCAAACTCAGAGAAGTTTCTTCATATAAATCACTATTGTTAACATGACACAACATTTTGTTAAAGTAATCATCTTTACTCATGATAACCACCCCACCCCCTTTATTGGGTTTCATAACCCTAAGATACCTATTGTTGGAAAGTTCTCTCAGTAAAAAATATTCCTTGGCATTTAAATTATCATAAACATGTGAACCTTTATCCTTCAAATTCCTGAATTCAAATTCCACCAGCTTTTCAAAAATGATTAGTGGTAACGGCAAAGGGGGTAAAATAAACTACTTCTTTTTAAAACCTCCCCGTTCTGCCTGACTCCCCTCTAAACAAGATCATGAAAAAAAACTTTCTAAGAAACAGTTTTAAATCAATTAACACTTTGTCAATTTTGAAACTTGCTGAGGGGATGAACAGATCTCCCCTACTTAACAAATTGGCATGTTCAATACTACAGTTAAAGTCCCTATAATTGTACAAGGTAAAGTCACCTGCTTGACTATGGATAACTTCTAAAACATCATTGTCGAAGTCTTATATGACAAAAAATCCATCCATGCAGTCAATTCCCATGGCCGTTACCATTTCTGATTGAAGGTACATTTCTCCTGACGATAATTCTCCTGGTGGTATCCCCATGAGTTGCAGTGACCACTGTTGGCCCTGTTCTTCTGATTCTGGATCCGTTCAGATCTCTGGAGCTCATTTGCCTGATTTCCACCTAAATGGACTTCTGTTTGCATGTGGGCCTGGTTATCTAACCTAGTGGATCCCTCCCATTGAGGGACGTCATTGATTTCTTCGTTCCGATTTGTTACTGGTGGTTTAGGGTACACCTTCCCTTCCGCATATGCTAAGCGGTCCCTTTTGAACTTTTTCTTCTTATTATTTCTAATTTTGTTTAAATCAAAGTCCACCCTTTTAAAAGTAGCCACATAATCTTTTTTATACTCTGGGAACGATAAATCATTATTGATGGCATTGTCCAGTCTTTCTGATTCAATAATCAGAGCATCAGTTTCCTTCTGATTATTTTTGACCAGGCACTCCAACAGTTCACATCTATGCCAGTCAAATAACTGAATAAGTTCCTCGTGAAATGGAGAACCCACTCTTACCCCATTGGGGAACTTCCAAGACAAGACACCCTTGGGAATCCTTCTGACCTAGATTCATTCATGCAAATAGGCATTCTCAAGCTGTAGCTTTTTACACTTGAAAATAGCTTTTTCAAAAGAAACCATAGTGTTCCTAAGGGTCTGTGGCCTCTACTTTGTTACCAAGTTCCTCAAAGGAAGTAGTCCCCTTAAGCCACTGTTTGAAATTAATAGAAGACACATTTGAGTCATTGTCCAAATCACCACCAGGAGGACCCACAGATGGATTCATTCTCTGCCCAGCAGTAAGCAAACAAGAAGGAGTTTGCAGAAATTCATTGTCTTTTCTGGATCTGTGATCACACTTTTGTTGAATATGGTTAACCTTCATGGTTAACTCTTGTACCAATTGGGTTAAAAGCCCCACACTCTGGTTTAATTTCTCCACGCTGTTCAGCTTCAATCCCGGCCCAGATATGCCACCCCACAACATGAAACTGTGGAACCACAAAAGTAGGACAAGCCAAACACAAAATAATCCAAACTAAGGCAGCTGTTCAGCCCAGGAAAAACAACCAAAACCACGCTGGAGTGAAAGGTTAAAATTTATTAACCATAAACAAAGGATTTAGCGCTTTTGTAAAAAACTTCATCAGAATCATCATACACTTCTAACTTCCACATATAAATACCCCACCCACAATCACACATCCAGTAAGAATTCCCAGTTGATAAAACATTTAAATCACACAAATAAGTACATCAAAGAATGAAAAAATAAATACATATCAAATATTCATATAATAATTGATGAAATATCAAAACACCATATAAAATGAAAAATGGAAGTATAGCGTTTCTGGATGTAGAGTTTTATATCAATGATCAAGGTAAGGTGCAGCACAAGCCTTATAGGAAACCCACATCAGTCAATAATTTTTTACATGCTGAGATTATGCATCTCCGGCATTTGCTTAAGTCTTTACCCTATGGGGAGTTCAGAAGAATTTTTTATAATACTTCTGAAAAGCAGCTTCAAGAAGGTTTTCTCATGGAAGTGCATGAAAGATTATTTTCTAGAGGGTATTCTGAAATAATTATTTCTAAAGCTTGGCATAAAGTTTGTAATAGTATAAGTACGGGATTGCATACTAGAGGAGAAGGAAATCAGCCTGAGAATGTGGAAAATTTATTTTTTTGTAACTAGGTTTTCCAGTTAATTTAATTTTACTTAATATCACTGTAACTTAAGAATGTACTAAAAATTATTTCTATTCCACAGTCCATGCAGTGCAACAATTTTTTTTGGGGGGGGAGGGGAGTGATTACTGAATATTTTAGGAAATTCTATATCAGTTGCATTAGTCATATAACTAATGCATTCTTTTTGAACTTATTGTGCTGTTCTCAAATTCAACAGCAAACTATTAAACAATTCTCTATTCCTTGCCCTAGCATCAGTAATTTCTCTTTGAGGCAGTCTTGTCTTTGTGCATTTTTAGTTAGATATAATGTTAGTTGCACTGCATGGATGCTGGAATAGAGATAATGTTCAGTACTTTTACTGTGCCAGTATCGTAGAGTCAGGTTTGCCAAATTAGTGTTTTGCTGTAATTTAACAAGTCTGGGGATGTCTAGAATGTCAAGAAATTACAGTAAAAAACATACCAGAAGACAAGTGTTCCTCAGAAAGAAATAGTTACTCAAACAAAATGTACAGTAATATTGTGTAGTAGATAGAGTAAGGGGTAACTCAATTGTTAATAGTAATAAAACAAACCAAAATAATCAATCATTTTCTGCTACTTGCACCCAAAAAAAAAATAATGAAACTATTTAAATAAATAAATAGATCTTCCTACTGCAGGCAGAGGGGAAGAGATTTATATTGGAAGTCCCTTCCTTTCCATTATGAGCTGTCAATTGCACTTGATTCTGCAAGGGTGTCTCAGTGCAGTGACAGTTTTAACACCTCTACAGTAGTGTGGGAGAGGAGACTGTCAATTTCTCTTGGACTACAAAAGAAAACCCTGAACAATTGCCTGCAATTTAGCTACTTTGCTGGCTGTAGCTGGATAACTTCTAAGTACAGTGTAAAACAAGCTCTGATCTAAACATAAATGAGGGTAATTATAGACAGAAAAGAAGCAGTCCTTTTACAGAAGGTATAGAAGATGACAGTGACTCACACAAATCTCATTATATGTCAGTGGCATGGGAATTCACAGTTACTTCCTTATGTCTGGCATGGGTCATACAAAGCATTATGGGAAAAAGAAAGGGTTGAGGAAGAACAAGATTACATTGATACATCAAGCCCCATTGGTAGCCATGTTGTGGAAAACAGGCTAAAATTACAAATAAAACACTTAGAGTGATTGTTGAGGTGTTAAAATAGGTCGGGAAACAAAGATAGAGTGAAAAATTGATTTTTTTTAGTTCTAGGGTGGAGTCTTCCTTTAAATAAATATTTTGAATTTCCTGACATTTGGCTTTCCTTTCTGGAGTTGGCAGCCTTTGTGGTGGATTGATTTATCATGTTGCATTCTGCACAACATGATCATACACTGATCTGGTTGTAAAGTGACTCATACTGTCAGTGCAGCCAGCTTCTGCATGGCATACAGCTGCACAGGTAAAGATGTGGCATCTAGTGCAGAACTATTTTCCATGACATTCAGGTTAGTTTTTCCTTTCTTGTAAAAACCACATAGAGTATAGCATTCAGTGATATCTGTGGGCAATGCTGTGTGGTGCATGGTCTACTTTTATTGTTCATCTGCTATTCCATCTCATCTTTAAATAATAATATTTATTTCAGAACAGGTAGTCATATATTATTGTTGGTAAACATCATGTCTGAGTGCTCTCTCACTAATGTTCAGTGATGTCATAAAGCATTATATAATGGAATAAAAGTGTTTTACAAATTCAATTCTGCTGAGGTGGTATACTTATGTATGCACACAGAATATCCTGAAGTGGAACAACAAGCAGCTGGAGGTGGCTCAGACCTGTGAGTGGAACCCTCAGCCACTGTGGGTCAGAAGGAATAAAAATAAACTTGGAGAGGTCACAAGAGACACAGGGATCCCTGGTTGCCTATTTGTGAGGCTAGGAGGTTGAGCAGACTTGCAGAATCCAGAAGAGTTAGTCCTTTTTTGGCTGTAAAAGGTTGTATTACCTCTAAGTGGTGCCAAACAAAAGGTACCAGTATGCATATTTAGATAATATGTCTGCCCAACCAGGTTACTGCAAGGGGCATAATTAGTTAGAAAATAAGCTTAAACGTGGTTCTGCAAATCTAGACAAAACAGTTCATGTTAACAGACCTTGTTGCACAATGCTTGACCAGAATGGACAGAATTAGAATACACAGACAAAATGTGGTCAATTAACCAATGGACAATCAGACAGAATCCAGTTGACATTCTCAATAAGACTCTGTAGACATAGTTCAAGTTTTTGAAGTCTTTATTATTGCATCTATTATTGCATCCAAGAGATTTTAGTATTTCTGAGGAAACAGTGTTATAGCAAGGTTTATATTTCTCAGTAAAAGGGAGTGTCTGGGGACGTTACCCTATCAGGGTGCGTGGGTGTGTCAGAGGACCAAAGCCTTTATTCCAATCATTTGTGATGATAGGTGGTACCTGCCCCTTATTTTTAATTGGTTAATATAGTGTCCAAATCACCAATCATTTCAACTATAATTTCATCTCATATGTCTCAAAAAGCTTTGAACGTTTCCAAAAACTTTTCTTAAAAAATGTTAAAAGCAATAAACAATAAGTGAAACAATGAGTAAAGAATATTACTTCAGTATTTAACATGAGTTCATACCTTGCAATTGAATGAGAGCATATATTTTTTTTAATATTATGTAAAATTTCTTAAGTGTGAAGTATGTTGCTTTTTGATGTACTGCACATCAGATTATTTTATTTTGTCATAGACAATAACTTGTGACCTTATAGACCAAAGCCGTTATTATTCATGCAGTGGTGAGGGCGAAGTGGCAACAGTGTTTATTTACATGACAGGATACTCATTTTAGTCTTAATTTTCTTAGTAGTCTTTCCATCAATAGTTGTGTATTACTACTTTTAAATTGTAGGCAACTGCCCAGCTGTAACAATGGTAACGCATAAAGCATTAATGGCATTAATCACTGCAGTTTTTTATTATGACATACAGCTTGCTTTCCACAGTTCTATGAGATCTTAAGGAGTACCATTACAGGAATGAAATGCATACAGTTGAAAGGTGTCCTAATTCCCCACTTTTTTTAAATAACTATTCCCCTTCAAGTTAAGCATTCAACTGTATTTCTGAAAGTTATACTGTAAGTAACAGAAATGTCACACTTGATTTACAGTAAGTCAAGGTCAAATGAGTCATACATCTTAAGTTCATAGGTTCATAGGTAAGTACTAGGCTATCTGCCTGAGGGCATCTGTAAGCCTAACTAATACTGAAAGGAACCCGCATATTGTGCTGGCTCTGTTTATTTGACTTGCATCTGTAAGCCTAGCCAGAATGTGTTGGCTTTTGCCGCCCCCTTAGATTAGTTCCCTGTGCATCTGTCCAGAAGAACCATTAGTTCCATGTGCCTCTGTCCAGTAGAGCCTCTGCAGTGATCCCCGGGGTAAATTTTCTGTTTCCCATCCACTCATCAAGTTTCTCTTGAAGAGTGTTAGTGAGGGGCTCTGCCTCATGTAGATTGGAATCCTGTTCCAAAGCATGGGGAGTCTCTGGGACAGGAATCTATCCCTCCAGCACGTCCTATTTATTGTTGTTGTGAGGTTTAGATCCCTAGAACGTGTGGCTCTCGGGGATTTGTTTTTGTTTAGGTGGAGCATGTCCATCAATTCCGGGTTGGACATGGCCTTGTATGTCAGGCAGAGATCACCACTGAGTAAGTGGTATGCAGCTGAGTACAGCTTGAGTTTCTTCAGTCGGGCTGCATAGGGCATCTGTTTGAGGCCGGTAATTTTCCTGGTGAGGTACTTCTGTGGTCTTTCCAGTTGCTGCAGGTGTCTTGTAAGGTACATCCCAAATGGGGTGTTGTACTCTATGATGGGTCTGATGAGTGATGAGTAATGGGGCACAATAACTATTTTGTTCTAGATGCAAGCCCTTTTGCGATTGGATGGGCCACATAGAAGGATTTTCTAACCACCTTGGCAATATGATTATCAAAGGAGAGATTACTATCTACTTGGGTCCCCGATCCCTTATTACATTTCTGTATTTTTCCAAAGGGGATGACTATGCCCTTTTTGGCATTTAGCTTGAAGCCATGATTTTGATACCAGGTATCTGTCTCAGTGAGACCCTTCTGGTGGATGTCTGTATCAGCCAGAGAGTTAATTATGGCCCCCAGTTTGCAGTCATCTGTGAACTTGGTCAGCCATAGTCCTCCTGTGCTTGCCTGTACCTCTGAGAAGTATATACCAAACAGGAGGGGGTCCCACTTGTAACCGGTTTAGAGTCAGACCTAGAGCCTGCAACTCTCACTGTGTGGGTTCTATCCATGAGCCAACTGGCAACCCATCTCATGATGTAGGGGTTTATGTCCAGGCTGGTGAGCTTGTCTATAATACCAGAATGAGGAATGGTGTCGAAAGCCTTTGCAAGGTCTAGGTAGGCTGTATGGACCTCCTTTCCATCATCTAAAGCCTTGGTAACTGTCTCAAAGAGGTCCAACAGGTATAGATGGCATGATCTGCCCTTAACAAAGCCAAACTGGGTAGGGTCCAATGTTTGGAGGTTCCCAAAGTCTCCGTTAATGGGTTCCATGATGATGTGCTCCATAGCCTTGCAGACCAGGCTAGTCAGGCTTATAGGGCGATAGTTCCTGGGGTTCATTGTGGCTCCACCTTTGCGGAGTGGGATAACTTTTGCTGGGCTCCACTCTATGGGTACGTAGCCTGTAGAGAGGCTGAGTTTGAACAGTGTGTTTAGGTGAGGGGTTAGTTCATTTTGGAGTTCGTGTAAGACACAGCCTGGGACACCATCTGGTCCCATTGAAGCTGTGTTTTTGGGTTTGGATAGGGCTGTTTTATCCTGTGTGTCAGTGATTGCTGGGGCTCTACATTCTTCTGGTATGGTTATGGGCCCTTTAGGGGGTGAGAGGGGGGTGAAGTTTGCACTAAACCTGTCTGCCAGAATGTTGGCAATATCAGTTGGTTCAGTGTATTTTGTGCCATTCTGCACTAACTCAGAGCAAATCTGAGAGTTTCCAGTTAGGTTCTTGACATAGCTAAAGAACGCTTTCTGGTTATCTTTGGAGTCCTTGGCAATTTTTCTTTCGAAACTTGCCTTGGATGATTTTATGAGGGGAATGTAGTTTCTTGCTGATACTGATCAGGGATGTCTTTCCTTCTTGGGATTTTACTCTTTTCTGTACTAGTTTCCTCCTTCTATTGTATAGCTTGTTTATGGCAGGGGTCCACCAGACTGGTTTCCTTTTTTGGAGGAGTGAGTCTTGGTTTTGCTTGGGATAGCACGATCCATGCACTCTTGCAGGTGCTCATAGAGTGCTTTTGTAAGGAATTCTCCATATACTCCAAAACACTTCTGTGTGCCAAAAAGAAGTTTAATAAGTAAAGCTTTCGGGCTAATCACCCTTCATCAGTACATAACATTGAATTAATTCTAAAAACATTTAAATAGGGACAACAGTTAAAGCACATGATTCAGCCAGCCTAACAGAAAAACCTTCCAATTACATATTAAAATACTACTTACTTACATAGAAAACTTAGTTATAATACTTAATACATATATGTATATACATATATACATATATATATATATATATATATATATATATATATATATATATATATACATATATATACATACATATATATATAGAAAAAGTGCCATAAAATATACATATTTAAAATACCCAAACTTTCTAAAGTGTAAAATATTATATAACATTACAAAACATTAAAAACTATATATATAAAAAAAATTTAAATATTTTCTCTCTGCCTTTTAATTAGTATTGGTTTTAGACTAACTGTTACATTTAGACCTGGTTCTGCCTCAGCATCTAACCTAATAATCCATTCAAATTCTCTCATCTCTAACATGTTGTTAATATCCCCTCCCCTCATACCTAAATTTACTTCACACATTACTCTAAATTTAAAAGTATGACCCTCATTTTCAGCAATAGACCATGAGAATTAGACCAGGACTTTGTTTGTTTTGTGTACTTTGTAAGGAATTCAGCAGCTTGGACAGTGTTGTCCTTTAGCATGGGGTCTGTGAACCTTTCCACCTCCGTCTTAAGTAACGTGAAGTTTGCTTTTGAAAAGTTTTTCATGGTGGTTTCCCTGATTGGGGGTGGGGGAGGAATGTGGATATCCAGAGTGATTAGTCTATGGTCTGATCTAACCAGCGAGGTGTTGATCTCCAGTGTAAAACACTGGTCGCCTATGTTTGTGATGACCAGGTCCAATATGTTGTCACCTGTGGTGGGGGTGTTGACCAGTTGATCCAGGGCATTTGAGTTTATAAATTCTAGGAAGCATTGGGCAAGGGAGTTAGAACTTGACTAGTTCTCCCAGTTAATGTTTGGGTCATTGAAATCGCCCAATATTAGGGCATTTGATAGGACCTTCATATTTTCCAGTGTCTCCAGAAATGTGGAATGGGGATCCTTCGTCATGGTGGGTGATCTGTAGCAAGCTACAATTTGAATTGCAGTTTTACTTGTTGTTAGCTGCATATGGATGATTTCTGAGGCATTGTGCTGCACCACTAACCTGGAGATGAGGGTATCCTTGATGAATATGGATACACCCCCGCTTTTTGTGTTTCGGTCCAGGCTCTGTGGCCAAAAAGTATTGTATGAGTTATAGCCTGGTAGTGCTGGGGTGCTCTCTGGAGCCTTAAACCAGGCTTCTGTTACTGCACAGATATCGATGTTCTCCATACTGAGGAGTGCCTTGAGTGCATGCATTTTGAGGTTTAGACTTTTGGCATTGAGTTGCATTACCCTTAGTTTTTGGTTACTTGTGTTATTTATGGTGGTGGGTTTGCCTTTTGAGCCTTGCCTAAAAAATGCACTATGGGGGTGGCAAAAGCCTTGGCCAGTATTCAAAAGCCTAAGGGTGACAGGTGCAAGCCATCTCTTGCGAAGCAATGTGGCTTGTCGAGCATGTCATCCAAGGCGGACAGATATTGGATCCCCTTTGAATGACACCAGAAACTTAGCCAATTGTTGAAATTGATCATTTTTTCATTATACTGTGGCATCATTCTTCGTGAGGGCAGGATGCTACTCAGGGTCAGGGTCATACTGGTCTGGGCTACGTGATCAAAGAGTTCTTCCATGTCTCTTTTCATGTAGTCCAGGGAGGTACGTCTCAGGTCATTCACACCAACATGGACAATGACAGAGCCATATTTGTACTTGGTCTGGAGCAACCTGAGTGCTTGTGTTATGTGGCAGATCCTGGTGCCCGACAGGCAGCTAACTGTAACCTTCTCCTTGTCCAGCCTAGTTAGTGGGACATCAGTGTGCCTGACTATAGAGGTGTCTATTACTAGTGTGTTGGGTATGTTATTTTGCATTAAGGGCTGTGATTGCATGGCACATTGATTATGTGAAGTATGTGTTTCATGGTTTGTGATGGGGTGTGGAGGTTGCTTGGGTGTCTGCTTTGGATGTCTCTGTTTCTTTTGCAGATTTTTATTTAGAGCCATTGAGTATGTTTTTGTGTATTTATGTGTGTTATTTTCTGGTGTTGGTTTAGTAGGTCTATGTGAGATTGGTGGTGTCTTGCAAGTATTTTCCTTCTCCTCTTGACTGTCAGTTCCAGTCTTGGGTTGAGAGAGCTTTGCCTCCAGTTTGGCTGTATAAATGCATCTCTCGCATATCTTAGTGTTTGGTGGTGGGAGGAGAGGGTTGTCTGTGTACATGATGCAGTTGTAACATTGCCTCAAAATGCCCAGATTCACCAGTTGGACTGGAGAGTACACCTGAAACTGCCCTTTGGACATGCCTGAATAGGTAAAGTGAGCTGTTTTACTGATTGGCTGGCAGGGACGAATTGAGAGCCTTGTCCTTCTGGACAGTATAGGAGGATCTAGTGCTAGGGTTAATTAGTGCTTGCTATGAATTTTGAGCAAGTGCTGGGCTGTAAAATGAATGGTTTGAGTGCTTAAGTTGAAAGTGTGTCTAGTTCCAAGGGAAAAATTGAAGAGTAGGCTTCATGGAGCCAGGAATAGTTTAACCGTAGCTAACATGCGCTGCCCGGCGAGCAAAACTGCACAAATGTGGTTTTTATAGCAGGGAAATGAAAGAGAGAGAAATTAGCCCAAAATGGCCAATAAACTACTAACTTCTGAGCTGAAACCACTACTTCAGGGACAGAGAGGCTGCTCAAAGCTCCCCTCTCTCACAGGTGAACAGAGAAACTTCCTAATTTCCAAGTAAGGTATAGGCAACACAGAAACTTGTAACACAGCCCTGAATTCAGCAATAACCTGAAAACTGGACTATACTAGTTCAGAAAGGTGGGAAACAAGTATTTTTTTGTTTGCTTTTTCAGAAAATAAAGCAGATACAATAAAAAAAAAAACACTTTAAATGCACAGAAATGGTTATCGCACTTCAGTGTGTAGCCTACAAAAGATAAACAGATTGCTTAAACACAAAAATGACATAGTTCAAGTGCAGGCAGCAAATAAGTACAATATGTAGCAGAAACAAGCTTTTTAAATCACAGAACCACTGAACAATTGGTGTTTTAGGTGGAATTAGTTAAAGAGAAAAACCTAAACGCAAATTTTATTAGTGAGCGTTTTCGCCTTGCTAAAAAGCTTGGCTTCTTCAGAGATCCAATACAAAGCAATAAATTGCAATCAATGAAGCTTAAATACTTGAAAGGAAATGATGTCACTGACTTTTTAAACTTTTAAAGCAAAACATGTTTAAAACCTTTTTTTTATGTATATAAAATAGTGTTAGTGTGCAATAAAATATATACACCATACCAAACTATAAATACTAAAAGTAAGGTCCTAGAAGTCCAATCACCTACCTATCAGAAATTCCAAATAACAGTATTAATATAAAATTGTAGATGCTTGTAAATGTATAAATGCATAAATCATATACATAGTGAACAGAATATTTTCACAAACATTAAAAAACTTCAATAAAGGGCTACAATATAAACATATAAATTTATAGTGTCAAATTTCACGAATGGTAACTCCTTAATTTTAAAACGGGTGTGATATTACAATTGTCATTTAACCCTGGGGCATGGAAGGCATCCGTTCTAAACTGCCATTCCAATTCCTTCAATTCCAATAATAATGGAAAGGGGCCTCCTCTAATGGATGGAACAATTTGATCAATAGCCATGAAAGAAAAACTATGACCCACAAAGTCTATTATATGCTTAGCGAGAGCATTAGTCTCATTGTTTGTTCTTATAGCATATAAATGCTCATAGATACGATCCGTAATCTGCGGTCCGTCTTTCCAATATAGAACGACGGGCAGCAGTTACAAAGGGCAATATAAACAACTGCTTTACTTTCACAGTTAAGATGCATTCTAATAGTGAATTTCCTATCCTCACCAAGAAGGTTTGACCAACCTTTATGACTTTACATCTATTGCAAAACCCACATAGGTACATCCCGGTTTTCTGTTAAAACTGGGGTGTGGGTTATTAGTCTGCAATAGTTCCTTTAGATTCTTGTTCCTCTTAAACACAAACTTGGGGGTAGTACCAAACATCTTAACTAGTAAAGGATTGTCCAAAATAAAAATCCAATTTTTCTTAATAATAGAAACTATCTCACTTGAATCAAAACTAAATGTAGTGATATAACTAGTGTGTGGGTCAAGACTAGTTCCTTCAAAAGGTGTATAAAGGTCGTTATCAGGCATTATTTCGTGAAATGATGTATTTGTCAAATGCCCTTCAATCAAATCTGTTGATAAAATAGCTCTGTAAAAACCAGTCTCCCTTTTTGTGGTGACTTCCTCCAAAATGTCCTGAACAAATTTCAAAGGGTAATTACGTCTTAAAAACATATCAGACAGAACACTACATTCAGCATAAAAGAAGTCCAACGTACTGCACATTCTCGCTGCCCTAACAAATTGGCCTTTGACAATGGCCTTCTTTTGACCATAAGGGTGTTGGCTAAAAAAATGCAAGAAAGAATTGCAGTACGTTGGCTTTCTGTAAATTCTTGAACAGTACACTCCATTTTGTAAATCTTTCTCAAGTTTCACATCTAGATAATCAATACCTACTACTGCAAAAGTGTAAGTGAATTTCAAGAATTCAGTAGTCAGATTAATTTCTGACACAAATTTATCCGCTGCTGTTTCATCTCCCTCAAATAAAATAAAGATATCGTCCAGGTATCTCGTGTAGTATTTAATACACCTAGACAGATCTTGTGAACTAAAAAGGAAATGTTTTTCCCAATAACTCATAAACAAGTTCGCTACCACTGCACCGCATGGGGAGCCCATAGCAACGCCTTTTTTTTGTAAAAAGAATTTTTGGTCAAACATAAAATAATTAGAAGACAACACTATGTCCAACATTCCAATGATTGTGTCTATTTCGCCATTAGGTGCCCCTACTTCCAATAACAACAAAGATAACCATTCAAGTGCTTCATTATGGGGGATAGAGGTATATAAATCAACTACATCAACAGTGAGAAAATTAAACTCACTGTTGAAGGGTTGATTACTAATTTCCTCTAAAAAACGCCACGAGTCCTTACAAATAAATGGGAAGTGCCCTAAATATTTAGACAACATTTCATCAATCACTTTAGCTGAAAAATAAGTGATGGAAGTCCTCCCATCTATTAGTGCTCTCATTGGGGGGTTCAACAAGTTTTTATGTATCTTTGGAATCCCGAACATCACCGGTATTTTTGGTAATGTTCTGTCAATGTAATTGTATGTGTCATGATTAATTTTGTTTTCAAGGAAAAAGTCACGATAATACCCTCTTATCCTATTGTAGGTACTATGAACTTCATTAAGGGATGCTTCAGTGTAAGCTTCCGTTTCCAAGATTTCTAGCATCTTTTCTTTATAAGTACTGTCATTAAATACCACAAGACCTCCCCCTTTATCCGGTTTAAGCAGTCTTATGGATTTATTACACAGATTACGTAACATGTCCGTTTGGGCTCTAGTAATATTGTGTTCAAATTTAAGTCTGTTTTTAAAATTATTAGCAAATAAATGCCTCAAATCAACTTCACATACTTGTTCAAAAGTTAGTAAAGCAGGGTGGAGAGGTGGATTAAACACACTTAACATTTTTAAACAAGACACATTACTAGAAGAATCAGCCTCGTTATTAAAAAAAATATCACACCCGTTTTAAAATTAAGGAGTTACCATTCGTGAAATTTGACACTATAAATTTATATGTTTATATTGTAGCCCTTTATTGAAGTTTTTTAATGTTTGTGAAAATATTCTGTTCACTATGTATATGATTTATGCATTTATACATTTACAAGCATCTACAATTTTATATTAATACTGTTATTTGGAATTTCTGATAGGTAGGTGATTGGACTTCTAGGACCTTACTTTTAGTATTTATAGTTTGGTATGGTGTATATATTTTATTGCACACTAACACTATTTTATATACATAAAAAAAAGGTTTTAAACATGTTTTGCTTTAAAAGTTTAAAAAGTCAGTGACATCATTTCCTTTCAAGTATTTAAGCTTCATTGATTGCAATTTATTGCTTTGTATTGGATCTCTGAAGAAGCCAAGCTTTTTAGCAAGGCGAAAACGCTCACTAATAAAATTTGCGTTTAGGTTTTTCTCTGTGTACGGAGAGACTTTTTTCTGCTGGAGCAAGGTCTTGTGGCAACACTTTCTGTTATACAAGTTTGTGGTCTTTTGGTTGTTTTCGTTGGTTTGCTGTTATGGCCACTGAAGGACCTGATAGCCCCAGCACACCGCACATTTTTACTTCAAATGGGCGAAATGAAGAAAACACGGAAACTATCTCTGCTAATGTTAACCGGATGGCATCCATGCTTGAGATTCTGGCTGGTAAACTAGACTGTCTTAACACCAGATTGGATGCTCTAGAAAGGAAGGATGTCCCTACAGGTAGTTCCGTTCCGGAACTGAGGAGTTCACCTACATTACTGTCTATGCCTTTCACAAATGGAGTCACTAACGACAGGGGCGACTCCATACCAGCAGCGCAAGTGCCTCAAACTACAGCCAGAGGTGAAAACAACGGGTTTCCTTATTTCCGTGCAGGGTTGAGTGGAATTACATCTTCGGTTGCTGCTGCTGATGTACAAAATGCTGTAAGAGGCAACGGCCGTTCTAACGATCCTAATTCTCAAACAAATGGAGTATTTTCGGCTGTGCGGACATTAAATCAAGTAAGTTCTTCATTTAATATAGCAAATTGGATGTCCGATACTGGGGCATTTCTGTTTACTGACCCAGGACCAAGTAATGTCAATCCCATTAATGGGGGGTCTACTATAACTTTATCAGACAAGTTAAAGTTATTTGACGGACACGTTTTAAAATTGAAGAAACTGCAATTGGAATCATCTTATTTTAAACAGTGTATACAAGAAGGCATTATTCCTAAGGGCCTTCGCAATTCTTTTGCACCTTCAGGTCTTATTAATACAGCTATATTCTTTAAAGACCTGAAGGAATTGTTCCAGACACAAGGTATACAATTGCTCAGTCTTATTATTAAGCATTACGAACAACAAGTTGAGCAGCTTTTACTAGATATTGAGGTGCTTGACAAGCAGTTAAAAGATGATTTAAATTTTCCTGCATTTAAAATCGATTATGAGCGGACTTTAACAAGTATTGAGGCAATGCTTGTTAAATTAAAACAAAATAAGGTCAAGAAGCTTGCTAGGGACAGACAGGCTTATCAATCTGATTTAGCCTACCCTAAACTTAATTGGTCAGAACGAGATAGTCGAGGAGCAGTTGGAATTGACTCTAGTAATGACTTGGAAGTTATTAATTCAGTGGATGTTACCTCTAATAATGAAGCATCTGACCAGGGGGAATACACTACTGTGACTGGACCCAGACGTAGTAATAGATTAAAGAACTATTATATAAATAATAAACGAGGTAACAATAATTGGCACAATAATAATAACAACAATTTTTTAGAACAACGGAATCCACGCCAAAGATCCAACAGGAGATAGAATTCCAACTAACTAGTCCACCTACTGACATTTTGGAAGAATACTTACCACAGAGTAATCCAATGGAGGACATGGACGGGGGTCCCTCTTGTGGGCCTAGAGGCCCTGTTATTCTGACTAATTCAACAGGAGACTTTACAATTTACAATTTCACGGACTGTACTTTTGAAAAAGAACTTATTGAATTATTAGCATATGGTTATACTTTTGTCCCTAGCAGGCTCGGAGATGTATCTGCGGAGCTGATTAATTTAAAATGTTTTATTAGGAAGTTGAATTTGAGGTTATTTTTTAATAACGAGGCTGATTCTTCTAGTAATGTGTCTTGTTTAAAAATGTTAAGTGTGTTTAATCCACCTCTCCACCCTGCTTTACTAACTTTTGAACAAGTATGTGAAGTTGATTTGAGGCATTTATTTGCTAATAATTTTAAAAACAGACTTAAATTTGAACACAATATTACTAGAGCCCAAACGGACATGTTACGTAATCTGTGTAATAAATCCATAAGACTGCTTAAACCGGATAAAGGGGGAGGTCTTGTGGTATTTAATGACAGTACTTATAAAGAAAAGATGCTAGAAATCTTGGAAACGGAAGCTTACACTGAAGCATCCCTTAATGAAGTTCATAGTACCTACAATAGGATAAGAGGGTATTATCGTGACTTTTTCCTTGAAAACAAAATTAATCATGACACATACAATTACATTGACAGAACATTACCAAAAATACCGGTGATGTTCGGGATTCCAAAGATACATAAAAACTTGTTGAACCCCCCAATGAGAGCACTAATAGATGGGAGGACTTCCATCACTTATTTTTCAGCTAAAGTGATTGATGAAATGTTGTCTAAATATTTAGGGCACTTCCCACTTATTTGTAAGGACTCGTGGCGCTTCTTAGAGGAAATTAGTAATCAACCCTTCAACAGTGAGTTTAATTTTCTCACTGTTGATGTAGTTGATTTATATACCTCTATCCCCCATAATGAAGCACTTGAATGGTTATCTTTGTTGTTATTGGAAGTAGGGGCACCTAATGGCGAAATAGACACAATCATTGGAATGTTGGACATAGTGTTGTCTTCTAATTATTTTATGTTTGACCAAAAATTCTTTTTACAAAAAAAAAGGCGTTGCTATGGGCTCCCCATGCGGTGCAGTGGTAGCGAACTTGTTTATGAGTTATTGGGAAAAACATTTCCTTTTTAGTTCACAAGATCTGTCTAGGTGTATTAAATACTACACGAGATACCTGGACGATATCTTTATTTTATTTGAGGGAGATGAAACAGCAGCGGATAAATTTGTGTCAGAAATTAATCTGACTACTGAATTCTTGAAATTCACTTACACTTTTGCAGTAGTAGGTATTGATTATCTAGATGTGAAACTTGAGAAAGATTTACAAAATGGAGTGTACTGTTCAAGAATTTACAGAAAGCCAACGTACTGCAATTCTTTCTTGCATTTTTTTAGCCAACACCCTTATGGTCAAAAGAAGGCCATTGTCAAAGGCCAATTTGTTAGGGCAGCGAGAATGTGCAGTACGTTGGACTTCTTTTATGCTGAATGTAGTGTTCTGTCTGATATGTTTTTAAGACGTAATTACCCTTTGAAATTTGTTCAGGACATTTTGGAGGAAGTCACCACAAAAAGGGAGACTGGTTTTTACAGAGCTATTTTATCAACAGATTTGATTGAAGGGCATTTGACAAATACATCATTTCACGAAATAATGCCTGATAACGACCTTTATACACCTTTTGAAGGAACTAGTCTTGACCCACACACTAGTTATATCACTACATTTAGTTTTGATTCAAGTGAGATAGTTTCTATTATTAAGAAAAATTGGATTTTTATTTTGGACAATCCTTTACTAGTTAAGATGTTTGGTACTACCCCCAAGTTTGTGTTTAAGAGGAACAAGAATCTAAAGGAACTATTGCAGACTAATAACCCACACCCCAGTTTTAACAGAAAACCGGGGATGTACCTATGTGGGTTTTGCAATAGATGTAAAGTCATAAAGGTTGGTCAAACCTTCTTGGTGAGGGATAGGAAATTCACTATTAGAATGCATCTTAACTGTGAAAGTAAAGCAGTTGTTTATATTGCCCTTTGTAACTGCTGCCCGTCGTTCTATATTGGAAAGACGGACCGCAGATTACGGGATCGTATCTATGAGCATTTATATGCTATAAGAACAAACAATGAGACTAATGCTCTCGCTAAGCATATAATAGACTTTGTGGGTCATAGTTTTTCTTTCATGGCTATTGATCAAATTGTTCCATCCATTAGAGGAGGCCCCTTTCCATTATTATTGGAATTGAAGGAATTGGAATGGCAGTTTAGAACGGATGCCTTCCATGCCCCAGGGTTAAATGACAATTGTAATATCACACCCGTTTTAAAATTAAGGAGTTACCATTCGTGAAATTTGACACTATAAATTTATATGTTTATATTGTAGCCCTTTATTGAAGTTTTTTAATGTTTGTGAAAATATTCTGTTCACTATGTATATGATTTATGCATTTATACATTTACAAGCATCTACAATTTTATATTAATACTGTTATTTGGAATTTCTGATAGGTAGGTGATTGGACTTCTAGGACCTTACTTTTAGTATTTATAGTTTGGTATGGTGTATATATTTTATTGCACACTAACACTATTTTATATACATAAAAAAAAGGTTTTAAACATGTTTTGCTTTAAAAGTTTAAAAAGTCAGTGACATCATTTCCTTTCAAGTATTTAAGCTTCATTGATTGCAATTTATTGCTTTGTATTGGATCTCTGAAGAAGCCAAGCTTTTTAGCAAGGCGAAAACGCTCACTAATAAAATTTGCGTTTAGGTTTTTCTCTGTGTACGGAGAGACTTTTTTCTGCTGGAGCAAGGTCTTGTGGCAACACTTTCTGTTATACAAGTTTGTGGTCTTTTGGTTGTTTTCGTTGGAATTAGTTAAAGACAGCAAGAAAATGCAGAAAAATGATACTTAATCACTCCAAATTCTCTCTTTTGTCTCTCTGCTGCTGTAGAACTCTGCAGGCACTTGCTGAGCTGAATACAAGCACAAAAATGTGTGCAAATGTGGTTTTTATAGCAGGGAAATGAAAGAGATAGAAAGTAGCCCAAAATGGCCAATAAACTACTGACTTCTAGGCTACAGCAAACAAGGTGCACACATTTCCTAAAGATATGTTAGGTAATGGTGCAAGTGATTTTCAGGAGGAGCTGTGATGAGAGCTGGATGGTAAGGTAATCCAATGTCATGACCTACTTGATGCAGGTGATCCTACAAAGTCTGATATGACAGTGGTGTGGGACAAGGACCGGGACCTCCAATGAGAGGTTCAATTAGGTGCAGAGGAACTCTGATGTGGCTTACATGAAATCTGTTGTTCTTGTTCCCACCAAATAATTATAATACTTTCTTGAGATACCCTTATAATCTCATGTGATCTGCCCCACATGTCCAGACAGTACCCCATTCTCTTCTCCTTCCAAGATTGCCTCCTTTCTTGAGTCTGCTAAGTCCTAACTAGTGTACAAATGGAGTTGGCTATGGATGTTTGATGTGACACCATACTATGCGTCGATATGATCATGCCAATATTCTTACTCTGTGCCATATAGTGCTAGAAATCCTCATGTATGCCCTTGAGGACTCTGACCATTTCCAACTGACTCTCTGTGGCAGTGTTATGAGCCCTAACAGTGTCTCAGTGGATTTGCTGGGGAGCAGCTAATGCTTTACTTGTTTCCTGGGGTAGCTGTAACAAATTCCTGCACCTGGCACCCCTTTGTAAAAGTGTCACTGTACACTGTTATCTCTGAATTTCTGCCATCACCCTGAAAGTGTTCATCTAGGTTTGGAATCACTGGTGTAGAGGTGCAGGGGTTTTCTGTCTTTACAAGCTGGAGCTTACAGGGTTAAGTGTTGGAGGCCTTCCCGGTACTGGTAATGGCAATTGCATTCTGTCTCACCATGGCTCTAATATGTTCTAACATAACATTTGCACTATGTTGATGTGCATTTCCTTCCACTGACTACATTAACATCCATTACAACTCGATTCCAGGTTTTTGCCCACTCCACTTGTTTGGGCCCTTTTTACCAAACAGACATTTGCCATAAATTCTAAGGGATACAGGATAGTTTTCTACATGGCTGAAATTATCTTTTTTCTGCCTTGATCCCTTGTTTTGCATCATTATTGCACATAAAATATATGCCACAGCCATACTCAAAAAAACACTTTTGATGTAATTATCACTCAAACAATACAACAATGAAAGCATCCCTGCCATCCTAAAAAAGAAAAGTTATGAGACACAAACCCAATGATTATATACACATGCAGAGCCTCAGTCCAGCCAAGTAAAGTTGTGCTGTAAGTAATGTTTGCATTATCAACACATTTACAGTAGTAAGGAAATCAGTTTAACACGTCTATCCTTTCCTTGCTCCTACCACTTTCTTGTAGATCAATACTGTAATTTTTCATTCATTAGCGACACTCAGAAATAATGCTATATTATACATTGTTACCTGAGTTTTTTTTATGTTAACATTTCTGAAATGCAGTTTCCTGTTAAATCCTTTGTGATTGTTTATAAACTTGTTTTATTTAAAATCAATAAAACTGTTTTCAAAAAATATATTGCTGTAAAGACACATGTATGTTGAGCCAGCAAAACATACTTACATACCACTTCAGTACTTCACAATTAAATCACTGCATTTCTACCATGTATGCACAATTATGAAATGACATCAAAGTAATTTTCTGTGATCGCTAATCCTTTCTGCTGCTACTGCTGCTACTGTAAGGATTTTCCATTTATAAGTGACAGAATTATAGTATTCATTAAAGCCATTGTACTATGCCCATCATACAGGTAAAACAAAACATTTCTTGAAGTGAACTCAATAATCTTGCATAATTTTGAAATGTTTCATTCTAATTTGCAATAGTTCTATTATTTTTTCTTATTTTTAAATGTCTGTGATTTCCTAAGTCATTTACTGCCTAACTTGAGTAACTGCAAGTTAAGATGGTGGTATTAGACTTATTCATATAAGTTCAGGGCCATTTAAACATTTTGTATACACAATAGATCCTTTTACATTTATCTCCATGAATCGCAATGTACTGTATGTACTGCAACGTATACATATAATTAGGTCCCAGTTACTTGTAAAGGAAGCTTCTGGTACATGTGAACCTGCTGGAAATAGCAAAAGAGTCCACAGCACTTCTCAGCAGTCCCCAGAATGCTATGGGAATGTATGGATAACTTCAGTTGTTCTCTAAGATGACCATGTCTAGAAAAGCCAAGATAACTTCAGTTGTTCTCTAAGATGACCATGTTTAGAAAAGGCAAAACAGAGTCATATGCATGAGACTTTGAACAATCATGAAGTATCATCCCTGCTTATCAAAAACATCTGGTACATCACTGCAAAGCACTCAACATGTATTAAATACTGGTACTCACACACACAGGAATATTTATTTCTGCAAAAAAGCACCCCCCAAAAACACTAATACTGCTGCTAAACTGCATGAGGAATGACAATCGGGTATAGTACTTCAAAAAGGTAGCAAAGGCAAAGCACAGCAGCAGTACCAATTGTAAGATAAAAAATGATAATTTAATTAATGACTTTTATCCACGATAAAAATTAAATGTGAATATATTCCTTAAAAAATGTAGGTGACAAAACACTTTTGGTCAAGCCAAACTTGCCAATAATAACAATATCCAGTCTAATGCCCCTGCTGGTTAACTGGGCTGAGTTAGGATGATGTCACATCCCTCGGTGAGTGGTTTTAACCTGTGAACTAGTGCCCTACCCATTCATTCTTCATTCTGCTACTGCAACTTTGAATGATGGCAGCACCTGTGAAGACACAAGGCTGCGCTCTGAGCTAGTAAGATAAAAAGACCAAAATAATGCTGTACTTTCTGAGTGACTTCTACCTATAAAAGATGCAGGCATGGATTCATGTTTGTGAGTGGAAAAAACAGACATCTAGCAAGAGATGGATGAGCACCTGTCATCCCTGACAGGGATCATCCACTCTGGCCATCAGTTCTGTCACAGGTATGATGACCTAAAGAAGCATAGTCCTGACCAGCTGGTCAAGTAGGTTGACCTGATAGAGGTGAGAAGGACAGAGTTCTAAAGTATCTTTTTTTGTCATATTGAACATAGATTTAAAAAATAAACTATAATAAGTTTGCATAATTGAAAGTTTGTGGTAGAAGAAATATGTATAACTGCAGATGATATGTATCTATAATGTTATTGTAATAATGCAAAAGAAGGCATAACATATCTTTACACAGAACTGCATCTTTATACAAATATATGGATTGTTTATGTGATAGCCTGCTTGTATGCATAAATACAAATGTATATGTATGAGAAAATAAATACGTGTTAAGTATATATATATATATATATATATATATATATATATATATATATATATATGGGTTCGTATCACTTCACCTAAAGACCATTTCACCAAAACTCATTTCACTGAGACCAAATCACCTAAAGTTCATTTCACCTAAAACTCATTTCACGGACAAGTAGTACTCTAAGGCAAGTCAAAGGTATATGTCCTTTTCTCCGCTGTAGTGCGATCCTGGTGTTAGTATATATAGTTAGGGGTGGTGGGGGGGGCGAACCTCCCCACCTAGTTGGCTTTTATCAAATAATGTAAAACAAAACCAGACAACATAAAACCAAAATAAGTGGGAGGCTATGCACCCCACACCCCAGCCCCCAACACCCCCCCCCAACTATATATACTAACACCTGGTTCACACTACGGTGGGGAAAAGGGCATATACCTTTGAGTTGCCTTAGAGTACTACTTGTCAGTGAAATGAGTTTTAGGTGAAATAACTTTCAGTAAAATGAACTTTAGGTGATTTGGTCTCAGTGAAATGGGTTTCAGTGAAATGGTCTTTAGGTGAAGTGATACAAACCCATATATATATATATATATAGGTGAAATAACTTTCAGTAAAATGAACTTTAGGTGATTTGGTCTCAGTGAAATGGGTTTCAGTGAAATGGTCTTTAGGTGAAGTGATACAAACCCATATATATATATATATATATATATATATATATATATATATATATATATATATATATATATATATATATATATATATATATATATTAACTTCAGAATCTCAAACTTCTGAAAACCCAAATGTCATATGGTCGAGACCATATGATCAAGCTTTCAGAAGCTCGAAACTCTGAAATTAATCCAACAAAACAATAAATAAATAAATGAAATGTTTCTGCGAGGGGGGCAAACCGCCCTGCACCCCCCACACCCCCACTACTTAAATATACCAACTCCAAGATTGCACTACAGGTAGGAAAAGGGAACTCTCCCGTTTCGCGCTGTACACAGATCTCCATTCACAATTTCGAACTTCTGAAAACTCGATCATATGGTCTCGATCATATGACATTCGGGTTTTCAGGCATTCGAGATTCTGAAGGGAATCCATATATACACATATGTATATCTGTATGTGTGTGTGTGAATATATATATATATATATATATATATATATATATATATATATATATATATATATACGTATAGACAGATAGATATAGATATACATATATCTCCGTATATTATAGATAGACATCTGCATGAGTACACTTACAACTATTTAACCTCAGATACTGTAATCAAATTAGATTATATTGAAAAAGAACTGTGCAAACTGGATCCAAACAAAGCACAGAAAGGAGACAGAAATAGTAATAATACACTACACCTCAAGCAACACATAGCCCTTCTAAACTCACACCACCAACTCCCACATATAGCAACACTAAATCCACATATGCAGAGGTCCTTAACTGTAACCTGCCCAAGCAACAAGGACCTCTGAAGCTGAAACGCAAACAAACACCAATCACAGCCAAAGTGTCACATAGTTCACAACACCAGTGTGCCAGCCAGCAACAGCCGCTAAGGCAAGACAATGTACCTAACACTTTAGTCATAGGTGACTCTATAGTCCGGCACACTGACGTCCCACTCACCAGGTTGAACAAGGAGAAAATTACAGTCAGCTGCCTGTCGGGTGCCAGGATCCACCACATAATGCATGCACTCAAGTCACTCTACAACAAGTACAAATATGACTCTGTCATTGTCCATGTTGGAGTGAATGACTTGAGACATACCTCCCCGGACTACATGAAAAGAGACAACATGGAAGAACTCTCAGATCATGTGGCCCAGGCAGGTATGACCCTAGCCCTGAGTAGCATCCTGCCTTCACCCAGAATGATACCACAATATAAGGACAAATTGATTGACTTCAACAATTGGCTAAGCTTATGGTGTCATTCAAAGGGGATCCAGTATCTGTCTGCCTGGGATGACATGATCGACAGACCACAATGCTTTGCCAGAGATGGTCTGCACCTTTCGCCCCTGGGATTCAGGTTACTGGCTAAGGCTCTTGCCGCCCCTATAGTGCCTTTTTTAGGCAAAGTTCAAAGGACAAAACCACCACTGTAACAGGTACAAGCATGCAAAATCTGAAGGTAATGCTACTCAATGCTAGAAGTCTAAACCTCAAAATGCAGTCTCTCTCGGGGTACTCCTAAAAATGGAGATCATCGATATCTGTGCAGTAACTGAGACCTAGTTCAAGGCTCCAGAGAGCACCCCTGCAATACCAGGCTACAACTCTTACCACACTTTTAAGCCACCAAACCAGGACCAAAACACTAAAGGTGGAGGAGTGTCAATATTCACCAAGGATATTCACACCACCAGGCGAATCTGCCCAACACAATGCATCTGAAATTCTCCAGGTGCAACTAACACTAGGTAAGACTGCAATACAAATTGTAGCTTGCTACAGATCCCCCACCATACCCCAAGATTTTCACTACACCTTTCTAAACATACTGGAAAATATTAAGATAGACCCAAACACCCTAATACTGGGTGATTTTAACTACCCTGCCATTAACTGGGAAAACTACTCATGTACCAACACCTTTGTCCAACGGTTCTTGGAATTCATAAATTCCAATGCCATGGATCAACTAATCCATAGTCCCACCAGGGGCAACAATATCCTAGACCTGGTCATTACCAACATGGGAAATCGATGCTCCACACCTATGGTCAGCCCTTGTTAGTCAGGTCTGACCATAAGCTAATCACCCTTAACATCCACATCCCACCCCCACCACCCAGTAAGGAAATCTCCATAAAAAACTTCTCCAAAGCCAACTTCATGCTACTCAAGTCAGAAGTGACAAACTTCATGACACCCATGCAGATGGGAACTGAAAGTTCAACTGCTGAATCCTACACTAAGGCACTGTATGAGTACATCCACTCATGCATGAATTGTGCCATCCCAAATAGAACCAAGATGGTCTCATCCAAAAAAAGGAAGCCAATCTGGTGGTCCCCCTGCCATAAACAAACTTTACAACAAAAGGAAAAAACTGTTGCAGAAAAGAGGAAAATCCCAGGATGCAAAAAACTCCCTTACCAGCCTCAGTAAGAAACTGAGATCCCTCATAAAATCCTCCAAAGCTAGTTATGAAAATAAAATTGCCAAAGATTCCAAAGAGAACCACAAGGGATTCTATAACTATGTCAAGAATCTAAATGGCAATGCTCAGATCTGCTCTGAGCTAAAACAGAATGGCATTAAATATACTGATTCCAAGGATATTGCCAATATCTTGGCAGATCAATTAAGTGCCAAATTCACCCCCCTCTCACCCCCTAAATGGCCCATCTCAATACAGGAAGATTGTCAAATTCCGGTAATAACGGCCACACAGGTAAAAAACGCACTCTCCAAAGCTAAGAATACAGCATCCATGGGACCAGATGACATCCCAGGGTGTGTACTACATGAACTACAATATGAAATGGCACCTCACCTAAGTGTCATGTTTAATCATAGCCTCACCTTAGGTTTCATGGCCACTGAGTGGCACAGAGCTACAGTTATCCCACTCCACAAGGGGGGATCCACCTTGGATCCCGGAAACTACCATCCCATCAGTCTGACAAGCCTTATCTGCAAGGCCATGGAGCGTATTATCATAGAACTTATAAACAAAGACATTGGCAACCTTCAAACACTGGACCCCACCCAGTTTGGGTTTGTGAAGGGCCGATCTTGTCTCCTGAACCTGATTGAATTCTTTGAATAAGTCTCCAGAGCCATGGACAAGGGTAAGGTGGTCCACAGAGCCTACCTAGACCTTGCCAAGGCCTTTGACACCATCCCCAACTCTGGAATCATACATAAACTTACTAAGCTGGGCATTAATCCTTACATCACCCAGTGGGTTGCTAACTGGCTTACTGATAGAACCCACACTGTAAAAGTAGCCGACTCCAAATCCAGCTCCAGACAAGTGACAAATGGAGTACCTCAGGGTTCAGTCCTGAGACCGCTCTTGTTTGGCATCTACTTCTCTGAAGTATAGGCCAACACTAAGGTACTCTGGCTAAAAAATGCACAGATGACTGCAAACTGGGAGCCATTATTGAATCCCCAAATGATGTGGATACTCTACAAAAGGGCCTTAGAGAAACAGATTCTTGGTGCCACAGCCATGGACTCAAGCTCAATGCCAAGAAATGTATAGTTATCCACTTTAGGAAAAAACATGTATCCATGAATTACAATATAGGTGGCAGTACACTAAACACCAAAAGTGTGATAAGAGACTTAGGGACACAGGTGGACAGTGGTCTCACCTTTGATAACCACATCGCCACAACAGTCAGGAAATCCTTCTATGTGGCACACCTCATCACTAAGGGCTTTTTATCCAGAAAAAAGGAGGTCATTGTCCCACTGTACTCATCCCTCATTAGACCCATTATAAAATACAATGCCCCATTTGATATGTACCTCTCAAGACATCTGCAACAACTGGAAAGGCCACAGAAATACCTCACTAAAAGAATCATAGGCCTAAAGCAGATGCCCTACACTGACCGCCTTAAAAAACTCCAGCTATACTCTGTCACATATCATCTACTTAGAGGCGATCTCTGCTTAACATACAAGGCCATGTCAAACCCAGAGCTGTTGGACATGCTACACTTAAAGAAATCCCAATCCCTCAGAGCCACACGCACCAGGGATCTAAACCTTGTCATCGCAATAAACAAAACATGCTGGAGAGATATGTTCCTGACCAAGAGACTCCCCAGACTCTGGAATAGATTGCCCATACATGTCAAGCAGAGTGCCACTTTGGCCCTCTTCAAAAGGAACCTTGATGATTGGATGGGAGAAAGGAAATTCACCCCGGGAATCACGTCAGTCGCCGTGCTAGACAGGGGTCCAGGGAAGTAAATAGTGTGGGAAGAAATAGCCAGGGAATTGTTATGGCTAGGCTTGTATAGGCCCTAGGGCTGATAGCCTAGTACTAACCTATGAACCTATGAACTTATGTGACGACCGTGCCCTGCCCCACAATCAAGGAGCCTCAATCCTCACCACTAACACCAAGGAGGTTGACTCATAGAAGAGGAAAGGATAACTAATACACACAGTAAAGTACAATTTCCCTTAAGTGCACACAGAGATCACAGTCAGTCTGGGGCTGGTTGCTCCCTTGCTCACCAGGTCCCCAGTAAGACTCCCCACTGGCACAGCTATAGGGTCCAGTTCTCAGCTTAACTGGGCAAGTTAAAACCACCAGTACTCTCTCTGTCCAATGAGTGCTTCGTGCCCCTGCCAAGTAGCTGACACAACACACACACACACACACACTTTGAGATAAGTATTTATACAACTTCACAGACACTCCTGTTAAAGGCTGACACAGATTCTCCAACTGTGCCCCTTTACCCAGACTATACAGTAGTAATTACTGCCATCACCCAGTTAATAATATCAGCTACTAAAAGGCCCTTAAAAGGGTGTCCAATTATTACTGTGCAATATTAATATCCAATGGTAGTATGACTAACAGTCAAGGATTACTTTAGAGTGGCCTATTACAATAACCTCAGAGCTTATCTCTACACAAATCAGCCACAGGTAAAAGGTTTTAAAAATATTTAATAATAAATAAATAAAACACAAGACAAAACTACTATACCACAACGATATCTAAGAGTTCAGAGATCACACTGAAACTTAAAATAATACAGTAGGACAGGTCTGATTTCAAAGAAAAATACCTAATTAATCTTTACTAGCTTTAACTATTCCTACAAGAAATCGCTGTGCTAAAACTTACATGTGAGCATAAGGCAGAGTGCTGGTAAGTTGGATGTCCAAAGTCAAAATGCTTTTAGGCTCTTGTGAGAAATAGTATTTTAAACATTACTAACAAACATGTTTGCTGGGTCCCTCCCCAAACTACATCATTTTTGACACTTAGGTTTTCCCAGGCAAACAAGCTGCATTATTTAGCAATCTAACACCTACAGAGAAACTTACAACAATAGAAGGCATTTCACATATAAATTCTAGCAGAAACTAGAGCAATAAAGCACCTTCCACATTTAAATTCTGGTCATAAACTTTAGCCTTAAAACAATGGGCATGAAACCTTCATCCAGCCAAACTGGAGCCGGATTGTAAAACATTAAATAGATTCATAAGATCTTTTCAACTTAAAAAGACACATTTGAAATACTTGGCTTGGTTTTCCTTACAGCAGATGGCAATGTTGCCACAATCTTGAAGTTCACATTTTACAGTGTTTTCTTACATTTAAAAACACAAGCCTGTATTTTACATTTATTTATACAGCTGATAGAATTATGTATCAAATTCTATTTGACTCTCTCCCCAGTCATCACAAATAACCTAATAACTATTCAGCAAAAACTTACAGTACCATTATATCTATTATTTACTAGGTCATATAAATATGGGGAAATTCCTCAAGATTGGAGACATGCACTTATTAAACTGTCTTTGCAGGAACGGAGGGTAGAACAAACCCAAAGTCATATAGACCATTAAGTCTACTTTCATCTTCTTTTTCTTTTGGCTGCTCCCATTAGGGGTCACCACAGTGGATCATCTGTTTCCATTTCTTCCTCTCCTCTGCATCTTGCTCTGTAACACCAAACACAATCACTGTAAAACACTCAACATGTACTAAATACTGGTACTCACACACACAGGAATATTTATTTCTGCAAAAAAGCACCCCCCAAAAAACACTAATACTGCTGCTAAACTGCATGAGGAATGACAATCA
This sequence comes from Protopterus annectens, assembly GCF_019279795.1. Lineage (NCBI taxonomy): Eukaryota > Metazoa > Chordata > Ceratodontiformes > Protopteridae > Protopterus > Protopterus annectens. The sequence goes on from NC_056726.1 coordinate 378,695,951, forward strand.
GGTATAGTACTTCAAAAAGGTAGCAAAGGCAAAGCACAGCAGCAGTACCAATTGTAAGATAAAAAATGATAATTTCATTAATGACTTTTATCCACAATATAAATGAAATGTGAATGCATTCCTTAAAAAAATGTAGGTGACAAAAAATTTTTGGTCAAGCCAAACATGCCAGTAATAACAATATCCAGTCTAATGCCCCTGTTGGTTAACAGGGCTGAGTTAGGGTGATGTCATATCCCTTGGGGAGTGGTTCTAAATCTGTGAACTAGTGCTCTACCCATTCATTCTTCATTCTGCTACTGAAACGTCATATGATGGCAGCACCTGTGAAGAAACAAGGCTGTGCTCTGAGCTAGTAAGATAAAAATACCAAAATAATGCTGTACTTTCTGAGTGACTTCTACCTATATAAGATGCAGGCATGGATTAGGGTTTGTGAGTGGAAAAAAAAGACATCTGGCAGGAGCTGGATGATATATATGGGTTCGTATCCCTTCACCTAAAGACCATTTCGCCAAAACTCATTTCACTGAGACCAAATCACCTAAAGTTCATTTCACCTAAAACTCATTTCACAGACAAGTAGTACTCTAAGGCAATTCAAAGGTATATGTCTTTTTCCCCACTATAGTGCGATCCTGGTGTTAGAATATATAGTTGATGGTTGTGAGGGGTGCAGCCCCCCACATTTGGGTGTGTGGGGAGATGAACCTCCCCACCTTGTTGTCTTTGACCAAACAATGTAAAACAAAACCAGACAACATAAAACCAAAATAAGTGGAGTGCTACGCACCACACACACCCTACTATATATACTAACACCAGGTTATATAATATTTGTTCATGCTAAAAAATGATATGTAGTATAGATGCATAGTTATGCAAACCACAAATACTTATTGTAGTTCTGAGTTTTTCACAACTGCATTCTAATATCAAGCTGCAAGTGTATTAACCGATGACTGAATGTAAAAAGAAAGTAGAGCTGAGGGGGTTAAGAATGTTATAAATACTGGTTTCTGAAAGCAAGAAAGAACACACTGTATGTAAGCTCTGACCTTCTCATGCTGGGATGGGTAGTTACAAGGAATTTTGGGGAGTTAAAATGTCCTGGTATTAAAATATACAAGGTCAGGAAACAAGACTACTTAACAAGCCAGGTGGCCTGTACTTTTCTTAAACATTATTAGTACTAAAAAAACATGATTGTTCACATGCATTAAGTGAGAAGCAAGAGGTGCTGCAGAAATCCTATTTGACCATGTCAGTATTTTGCATGCATGTTACTAATAAGAAATTAAATAGAGTGTGTATTTTTGCTGCTTGGTGAGACTGACTTTAAATTGTGTAGATAGTCTCCCAGCATTGACGTATGTGGATTTATAATAAAAGAAAATGTTTTGCACATCCTGAAGAGTAATTCTTGACTCAAGACTAAAAGGTAATTAATGTCATTTATATACTTTTTAAACTGCACTAGAACATTTGGTGCTGTGACTTGGATTCTTAACTTTGATCTTGCTGCGGAACACTGTAGAATTAATTATAAAGGGCTCAGCACAGAATGTTCTTCTGTGAATTCCACACAGTTTTGTATGGAATGGTCAGAGCTTGGACCCTTAACTTTTCAGGGTGCGCAAACATACAGGCTAAAGATGGTAAAATGGGTTTGGGAAAATGTTTTTTTCTTTCTTTCTTTCTTTCCTTTTTTTAAAAAAAAAACTGCAGTTCAAAGTAATAGTGGCAATGTGTTTATTGTGTTGTTGAATGACTGACTGCTTTTAAGTAAAATACTGCGTACTGCTTTGTTAAATGACTGACTGCTTTTTAATATATCATATGCCCTGTTTAGTTCAGTGACTGACCTTGCTTTTAAGTACTGTTTTGTTAAATGCCTGACTTTGCTTTTTAAGTATATGAAGTTCCTGTTTGTTGAATGATCGAGTTACTTGTTTGGTATGTGGTATCTGCTGCCTTGAAGAATGAGAGAAATTTACTTGTTTGTTGTATGTAAAAGTAATAGTGGGTGGTTCCCACAAGTCTTAATAAAAAGTTTATTAATTTATATAAAATAAACACAAGGAGGTGTCTTGTGTTGAGGGCAGTACCCTCAAGGTTACACTGGGCAGATCCCACAGCAACTAAGGACAAATTGTTATTGTATATGTGTGTGTGTGTATATATATATATATATATATATATATATATATATATATATATATATATAAAAGAGACAATTTAACATAGAGGCACCTTGTGTTGAGGGTGGTACCCTCAGGAAAAAAGGTAAGAGGTATGACTGTTTGCTTTCTGCTGCTTAATGTATGACTGATGTCTGTGTTTTTGTGTGATGTTATGACTTCAGAGAGAGAGAGAGAGAAAAAGTTAAAGGTAAAATTATTTCAAATGTATGTGCCTACAGCATGTTGAAACATAAGTGTGTCTGCTGTTAAATCAAGTCCAGGTGTGACTGTATGAAAGTACCCACAGAGGGTCCAAAAGAGTGGTCAGTTCTGGACACAATTATCCCAACTGCAATGCTAGAGCTATAACTTTTGAGCTTGTGATGCAATGACAGTAAGTGGGTACTGTGGAAAAAGGCTGATCAAAACCTCTCCTCAATCCTACCCTTCCCTCCCTGAATGGTGTGTGGATTGGTATAGTTATTTTTCTTTTCTCAAAACTGCCAGGATCCAGAATCTGTAAGGTAAGTTTAAAAGAGAGAGAGAGAGAGAGAGAGAGAGAGGGACAAACAAAGATAAGCAAGCAAGACTGAATCCCTGAAAAGGGAACACTTGCATATTTTATGTATCATAGTTAAAATAAAGGAAGCTGTAAGTATTTGCATGACTGATTTCAGCTTACTAAGAATTGTTCTGGTGGAGTATTTCCATTAAATAAAACTTATGATAGAAATAAATTCATGAACTTGAAAGGTACTAAGTGAGTAACAAATGTCAGTATTTTATTCTTGGTATACCAAAGCACTTGAAAGGGAAAAAGAGTCAGCATTAAATGGGTTACAAGATGGTAATAAACAACTGTTGCAACAGGTAAAAGATGTCAAGAAAGCAGTACAGACCAGTAAAAAGGGATGCCTTTTATCCTGTTTTAGCAGGGTTGGAAAAAAAAAACTAAGAATGGACAAAAAGCAGAGACATCTCAAGAGGATGATAATCCTCCAGTAGCTACTGCACCCCATCCCCATATCTACCAGTACGGGTGGCCCCTGTACAAGATTCTGCTAATTCTCAATCCTTTGCATTTTTTGAACACGAGGTCAGCATGGCACTGTTGCATCTCAACTTAGTTCTCCTGTTCAACTCTCATCTTTAGAACAGGCACCTACAGTTAAAAAGGTTTTTCTTTTTTCTTCCTATCATTCTCAACAAGCTTCTACCTTTCCAACAGAAGCACTGGTCTTTGACCTTCTTGTGGCTCATCACAACCACTCATATGACAGGAAAGGACAAGAGACTATTGCCTCTGCAGAAGTTTTTTTTTTTTTTTTGGCACCTTAAAATAACGTGGGGGGCTAATTCTGATTTGCATACTATGTCTAAATGTTGTCTAACTGAAAAAAAAACATCCATGAAGGTTTAAGGTGAAATTTAAAAAACATTACAAGCCTACTTTGACAAATTTAAACCAGATGCTTTGGGAAGTTGCTTCAAATGAAATAAGAACACAGTTACTTGAAAAGGCTAAAATAACAAATTTCACTCCCACAAAAAATGCACTAATAAATAAAAATATAATATTGTTAGAGTACAAAAGTGTGTCAGGCATGTAGGCAAAATAAAGATAATGCCCCTCCAGATTATTTGAGTCATCTTAAAACAGTGTTTGCTAAACATTCAAAAATATCAGACCCAAATAAACTAGCTAAACAAGATATTGCAACTGCTTATGTGCAGGGTTTGCAAATCCTGTACAAAATCAAGTGAAGCAAGTGCTTATAGACTGGAGGAAAAAGATTTGAAGTCCTTATTAAGTGCTGCAAATCACCATGCTAACTATGGCAGGGCAATAAACACAAATAAATCTTGACCCTTTGTTGCCACTGGATCAAAAAGGACCCTATGTTAAAGGAGAAATAAATGCAAAGCCAGTTCTATTCTGGTGGAACTAAAAACACTAGGTCTGTATTAAAAGTTACTTCAGACAGTTAAATACCAGTATAGGAACAAAGTAAAAGGCAGTTGGTGTAATAGATGCTACTGTTACGTATTCTGTTTTAAAACCTATACCCATTTCTTTAGGTCTGATTAATAGGAAAGGTATTCTTTTCTTTAGTACATCTGTGCCAGTGAATCTTCTGCGTGAGCAGGGTGGTACGGTTTGCTGTATACCAGAGGGGGTGTATCTAGATATTCTAGCAGAACCAGTGGGGGAAGTGTTACAATTCTTGGCAAAAGCTGGGAGGAGCCTTTGGAAGGCATAGAGACAACTGAAAACTGCTGCAGCAGGTACCTGCAAATTTATGGGTTAAACATACTAATAAAGTAGGTATATTAAAATCTGCAAAACCTGTAAAAATAAAATTGAATCTATCAAAACCCCTCCCTAAAATTCCATGGTATCCACTGAAATCAGAAGCACAACAGGAAATCAAACCTGTAATGCAGCCTTTGATCCAACAAGAAATAAACAGTGCCAGCTAAAAGTCTTTGTAATGCTCCTATTCTCCCTGTAAAAATAAAAATAAAAAATATAATAAAATACTTGTAGGTTTGAGCCAGATCTAAGGTTTGTAAGCAATGCAGTATTACCAACTTTTTCTGTGGTTCCAGAAGCAGCAATACTTAGTTGATATCCATCTACAGTGAAATATTTTTTCTGTAACACCTCTCTGTTCAGCATTCTTATAGGTTCATAGGTTCATAGGTTCATACTAGGCTATCTGCCCTAGGGCATTTATAAGCCTAGCCAGAATGTGTTTGGCTTTTGCCACCCATTTTAAATTTATTTTGCTATGTCCTTTTTCGAGGTGAGTATACTGTGCCTCTGTCTAACAGTGACACAGAAGTGATACCCGGGGTAAACCTACGATCTCCCATCCACTCATCAAGATTCCTCTTGAAGAGAGTCAATGAGGTACTATGCCTAACCTGGACTGGGATTTTATTCCAGAGTGAAGGGAGCCTCTGGGTTATGAATCTGTCCCTCCAGCATGTCCTATTTATTTCAGTGCTGAGGTTCAAGTCTCTCGAGCACGTAGCTCGATGGGATTTGGATTTTCTGAGGTGCAGCATGCCCATTAATTCCGGGTTGGACATGGCTTTATACGTCAGGCACAGATCGCCTCTGAACAGGCGGTATGCCACTGAGTAGAGCTGGAGTTTCTTTAACCAGGCAGCATATGGCATCTGTTTGAGCCCTTTGATCCTCTTGGTGAGGTACTTTTGGGGTCTTTCCAGTTGCTGCAGGTGTTTGGTAAGGTACATCCCAAAAGGGGCATTGTACTCAATTATGGGCCTGATGAGGGATGAGTAAAGAGGCACGATGACCTCCCTGATCTAGATGTGAATCCCTTCATGATTAGGTGGGCTATATAAAATGTTTTTCTAACCACTTTGGCCACGTGGTTGTCAAATGAGAGATTGTTATCAACTTGGGTCCCCAGGTCTCTAATTACTTCTTCTGTACTTAATGGATTACCACCTATGTGGTAATTTGTGGGCACTTTGTTTTTGCCAAAGGGGATGACTATACACTTTTTGGCATTTAGCTTTGAGGCCATGGCTCTGGCACCAGTTGTCTGTTTCTATGAGGCCCTTTTGGAGGATGCTTGTGTCGGCTGGAGAGTCGATTATGGCGTCCAGTTTGCAGTCATCTGCGAACTTGGTCAGCCACAGTCCTTCCATGTTGGCCTGTACCTCTGAGAAATATATACCAAACAAGAGAGGTCCCAGGACTGAGCCTTGTGGGACACCACTTGTAACTGGTTTGGAGTCTGACATGGCTCCAGCAATTCTAACCATGTGGGTTCTGTCCTTGAGCCAGTTTGCAATCCATCTAGTGACATAGGGGTTTATATTTAAGCTGGTGAGCTTATCTATAATGCCCGAGTGGGGCATTGTATCGAATGCTTTTGTAAGGTCCAGGTAGGCTGTGTGGACCACCTTCCCCTCGTCAATCGCCTTGGTGACTGTTTCAAAGAAATCAACCAGGTTTAAGAGGCAGGATCTGCCCTTAACAAAGCCGAACTGGGTAGGATCCAGTGTCTGTAGGTCCCCAATATCTTTATTTATGAGGTCCATGATGATCCTTTCCATAGCTTTGCAGACCAAGCTAGTCAAGCTTATGGGGTGATAGTTTCCAGGATCCATTGAGGCACCACATTTAAGGAGAGGGACCACTGTTGCTGTACGCCACTCTTTGGGCACATATCCTGTAGTAAGGCTGAGATTGAACAGTAGTTTTATGTTTGGGTTTAGCTCTTCTTGGAGTTCATGTAGGACGCAGCCCGGGACACCGTCTGGTCCCGTTGATGCTGTGTTTTTTGCTTTGGAGAAGGCAGCTCTTACCTGAGCATCTGAGATGTCAGGGGGGCAGCACTCTGCTGGGATAGATATTTGCCCTTTTGGTGAGGGAGGGCAGTTTGCGCTGAACCTGTCAGCTAGGATGTTGGCAATGTCTGTGGGTTCAGTGTATTTTTTGTCATTTTGGACTAATTCTGAGCATATCTGGGAATTACCACCCAGGTTCCTAAACATAACTAAAGAAAGCCTTGTGATTATCCTTAGTGTCCTGTGCAATTTTTCTCTCGAAGCTGGCCTTAGACAATTTTATGAGTGCCCATAGTTTTTTGCTAATACTGATCAGTGATGCCTTCCCTTTTTGGGATTTTGCTCTATCATTTAGTAGCTTCCTCCTTCTATTGTATAGTTTGTTTATGGCTGGGGTCCACCAGACAGGACGTCTGCCTTTGGAAGATTGGGTCTTGGTTTTATTTGGGATCGCATGATCCATGCATTCCTGAAGGTGTTCATAGAATGCATTTACAAAGGATTCTGCGGTCTGGGCCGTATTTTCCACAGGCCCGGGGGCTTTGAAGGATTCCACCTCGGTTATGAGGAGTGTGAAATTTGCTTTAAAGAAGTTTTTCACTGTGGTTTTCTGGGCAGGGGTTGGGGTCGGGATGTGAATATCCAGTGAGATTAGTTTATGGTCTGATCTTACCAGTGAAGGATACACTTCTGGTCTGGAGCATAGAGTCCCCATGTTGGTGATGATCAGGTCCAGTATGTTTTCCCCTCTTGTGGGAGTGGTGACAAGTTGTTCCATAGCATTTGAGTTTATAAATTCTAGGAACCTTTGGGCTAGGGTGTTGGAGCTAGAGTAATGCTCCCAGTCTATGTTTGGGTAGTTGAAGTCACCCAATATAATGGTGTTTGGAGAGACCTTCATATTTTCCAGTGTTCTCAGGAAGGCCTAGTGGGGTTCCTGGGTTTGGAAGGGTGGTCTGTAGCAGGCTATAAACTGGAAGGCAGTCTTACCCACTGTTAGTTGCACATGGATAGTCTCTGATGCTTCGTGCTTTGCCACCAACCTGAAGGTGTTGGTATCTTTGATGAATATCGATACTCCTCCTCCTTTTGTGGTTTGGTCCAAGTTTTGGGGCCAAAAAGCATGGTATGAGGTATAACCTGGTAATGCTGGGGTGCTCTCGGGAGCCCTGAACCAGGTTTCTGTTACTGCACAAATATCGATGTTCTCCATGCTAAGGAGAGTTTCGAGTGCATGCATCTTGAGGTTTAGACTTCTGGCATTGAGTAGCATTACTCTTAGTTTCTTATCCCTTGTGATACCTATGGAGGTGGGTTTGTCTTTTGAGCCTTGCCTAAAAAAGGGACTATGGGGGTAGCAAGAGCCTTTGCCAATATCCAAAAGCCCAGGGGTGACAGGTGCAAGCCGTCCCTAGCGAAGCATCGTGGCTTGTCGAGCATATCATCCCAAGCTGACAGGCATTGGATCCCCTTTGAATGACACCAGTACTTAAGCCAGTTGTTGAAATTGATCATCTTGTCTTCATATTGTGGCATCATTCTTGTTGAGGGTAAGATGCTACTCAAGGTCAGGGTCATACCGGCCTGGGCTACATGCTCAGAGACCTCCTTTATGTCTCTTTTCATGTAGTCCAGGGTGGTACGTCTCAGGTCATTCACACCAGCATGGACAATGACTGAATCATATTTGTACTTGCCTTGGAGTGACCTGAGTGCTTGTGTTATGTGGTGGATCCTAGCACCTGACAGGCTGCTCACCGTGACCCTCTCCTTGTTCAGCCTGGTGAGGGTCACGGTCAGTTTCTGTTTACTTTGACTTATAAGGGATAGTAGTATACATAGACACAGTTGCCATAAGGATGCACTGTATCTTTTATTTTTTTTTCTTTCCTCAAATTCTAAAAAAATATATATATATTTAAAGAATGTGACATTTCCAGGTGGGTCTCTGTTACTGCAATATGTAAATGATTTACTAATAGCATCTGGTTCTTTTCAGCATTGTTAGCAGAATATCCTTCATCTTTTAACTATCCTTGCAGAAAAAAGACACAAAGTGTCAACAAACAAATTACAGCTATGGTTACCTCCGGTACGTTATCTTGGTCATTTAATATCTCAGAGTATGATCTTACAGTAGCTATCCCTCACTTTGAATCATCTTTATTACTTAAAATGAAACTCAGCTCTTCTTGACTGCATGTCTAACTAAATATAAATGTGCACTTTTTCTTTTCCTGATCCATCTGTTTCTCTAATGCACTGTTCTGTTCTAAATCCTGCATCTGTGTTATCTATTGCTAAGAATGGTAAAGAGCATGATTGTGTGTGTGTGTGTGTGTGTGTGTGTGTGTGTGTGTGTGTGTGTGTGTGTGTGTGTGTGTGTGTGTGACTAATTATCTGCTTTCTTCTAGAAAGGACTTAAAGGACATTCCTATCCACAACACCAGATCAAACTGAAGACGTACCTGCTCAAAATGGAAAAAAAAGTGTTTCTTGCTGTTAAAAATATTCAAGGAATGCATACTAAAATGGCATAGATAATTTGGCAGATTATGCCACCAAGTAGATTATAAAAGTAATAACTCTTATGTAATACTATTGTAAAACTCTAATAATAATGACATGTCTTATTTTAATAGTGTCAGTTTTCAAGCTGAGGCATCACAGGGAGAAGTTCAGAAGTGGTTCAAAGATGGATATATTAAATCCTCTGATGGAGTATGGCAACATCCAGACGGCCGACTGGTGATGCCTGCCTCCTTGCCATCTTACCTGGTAAGGGCATATCTTTTACTAGCCCATGCAGGTAAGGCAGCTTTATTTAATCAAATTACCTAAAGATGGTATACTACTCATGTCTCCTCTTTGATACTTCAGTATGTTAATTGCTGTGCGATTGTTTACAATGCAATGTCAGCTACCACCACCTTGGGGACCTTTTGTTAATATAGAGCTGGACTTTGTCCAGATGACTAAAGTACATAATTTAAAATAATGTTCTATTAGTAATCTGTATGTTTTGTAAAAGCTCACCCATGTCACAAAGCAAATTCTGTAATTTGGTGTACCTTCTACTATCATTTTTTTAAATTTTAGTCTTCACTGTCCTAACTATCCGCAATCATCTGGACTAGTAGAGAGGGTTAATAGGACCCTATTTAAAAAGATTTGTACTAAACAAAATGTAAACGGTCAAAGACACTTTAAATTCTACAAGGAAATTGAGACCCTATGAAAAAATAATGGAAAGACCCATAGCCCTTCCATTTGCTCCCCCGTGTCAAATAAAAAGATAAACTCTAATAAATAATAAAAATAAAATATTCATTTCTTACAGCAGTATCTCTGTCTCCATCACCTGACTAGCCCTGTCACCAACTGCAGCTGGGTGACTGGGTTTATGTAAAAACCTCCCAAAGAACAAACAGTTTAAGCAGAGGTGAAAAGGCCCTTTACTTTGTAATCCTCACCACCCTGACTGCAGTCCACTGTGCAAGACAACCAACCTGAATTCACTCATCCCACTGTAAGAAGACCTACTGTGTGCTCCAGACAAATCATCATTGCTGGTGAAAGAAGATCAAAGTGTGAAGGACGAATCATCTGCCTAGTGAAACATATAAGGAAAAAATGTAACTAAAACACTACAAGTTGTCAATCCACTGGGTAGAGCAAGTATTTTCAATTAACTCCTGGGTATGGAGTGCAAAGGGCAATGCTTGAAATCACCATGCTTGCTCAAATTCTTCAAAAGGTAGCTAACTATACTTCATATCACATCACAATGACAAATGAAAAAATGACTGCAATATAAACTGAAGTGTTACAGAACCAATTGGCACTCAATATAATGCCTGCTAGAAAAGGGGTGTCATTGTGCCCTCATAAAAATCATTGTTGTTCTTGTATTACTGACTACCATAATAAACAGGAAATGTTGGCCAACGTTATGGAGCAGAGGGACAGACATTTGGATGGTTGGGCAATGTATTTGGCAACCTGGAAACTGATATATTACAAGGTATAACAACTGATATTATTCTTTTAATTGTTTTAATATTTTCTGTTCTAAAGTCTGTAATTACAAAGTCTTGGATTGCACCTGCACGTGAAATGCCACTTATACCTGATGAATGAAAACTCAATCACTACAGATGAAGCAAGCGTACTTATCAAATTAAGAAAAATCAAACTATAATTGTGTGTTTTATGACACTAGTAGTATCAGAGGAGGGAGTCTGTTAGAGAAAAATGTATCTCTCATGATTATTCTTCACAAAATGCATATTAACTTACAATTTCTTCACAAACATGTTTGATGAATTATTTAATATTTGTTCATGTTAAAAATGATAAGTAGTATAGATGCATAGTTATGCAAACCACAAAAACTTACTGTAGTTCTGAGTGTTTCACAACTGCATTCTAATATCAAGTGACACTTGTATTAACAGTTGACTGAATGTAAAAAGAAAGTAGTGCTGAAGGGGTTAAGAATGTTATAAAGACTGGTTTCTGAAAGCAAGAAAGAACACACTGTATGTAAACTCTGACCTTCCCAGGCTGGGATGGGTAGTTACAAGGAATGTTAGGGAGTGAAAATGTACTGGTATTAAAATGTACAAGTCAGGAAACAAGACTGCTTAACAAGCCAGGTGGCCTGTACTTTTCTAAAACATTATTGGTACTAAAAAACATGATTGTTCACATGCATTAAGTGAGAAGCATGAGGGTCTGCAGAAATCCTATTTGACCACATCAGTATTCTGCATGCATGTTACTCATAAGAAATTAAATAAAGAGTGTGTATTTTTGCTGCTTGGTGAGACTGGCTTTAAATTGTGTAAATAGTCTCCCAGCACTGACGTATGTGGATTTATAATAAAATAAAATGTTTTGCACATCCTGAAGAGTAATTCTTGACTCAAGACTAAAAGGTAATTAATGTTATTTATGTACTTTTTAAACTGCACTTTAACATTTGGTGCCGTGCTCGGATTCTGAGCTTTGATCTTGCTACGGAACACTGTGGAATGAATTATAAAGGGCCCAGCACAGAAATTTCTTCTGTGAATTCCACACTGTTTTGTATGGAATGGTCAGAGTCCGGATCCTTAACTATTCAGGGTGTGCAAACACACAGGCTAAAGATGGTAAAATGGGTTTGGGAAAAAATGTTTTTCTTTCTTTCCTTTTTTTAAAAAAAAACTGCAGTTTAAAAGAAATAGTGGCAATGTGTTTATTGTGTTGTTTAACAACTGACTGCTTTTAAGGAAAATACTGTGTACTGCTTTGTTAAATGACTGACTGCATTTAAATATATCATATGCCCTGTTTTGTTCAGTGACTGACCTTGCTTTTAAGTACTGTTTTGTTAAATGCCTGACTTTGCTTTTTAAGTATATGAGGTCCCTGTTTGTTGAATGACCGAGTTACTTGTTTGGTATGTGGTATCTGCTGCCTTGTAGAATGACAATTTGCTTGTTTGTTGTATGTAAAAGTAATAGTGGGCAGTTCCCTCAAGTCTTAACAAAACGTTTATTAATTTATATAAAATAAACACAAGGAGGTGCCTTGTGTTGAGGGCTGTACCCTCAAGGTTATAGTGGGCAGATCCCACAGCAACTAAGGATAAATTGTTATGGTATATGTGTATCTATATATATATATATAAAAAAAAGAGACAATTTAACACAAGGTGGCGCCTTGTGTCGAGGGCGGTACCCTCAGGAAAAAAGGTAAGAGGTATGACTGTTTGATTTCTGCTGCTTAATGTATGACTGATGTCTGTGTTGTTGTGTGATGTTATGACTGCAGAGAGAGAGAGAGAAAGTTAAAGGTAAAATTATTTCATATTTATGTGCCTACAGCATGTTGAAACATAAGTGTGTCTGCTGTTAAATCAAGTCCAGGTGTGACTGTGTGAAAGTACCCTCAGAGGGTCCAAAAGAGTAGTCGGTTCTGGACACAATTATCCCAACTGCAATGCTAGAGCTATAACTTTTGAGCTTGTGATGCAATGACAGTAAGTGGGTGCTGTGGAAAAAGGCTGATCAAAACCTCTCCTCAGTCCTACCCTTCCCTCCCTGAATGGTGTGTGGATTGGTATAGTTATTTTTCTTTCCTCTAAACTGACAGGATCCAGAATCTGTAAGGTAAGTTTAAAAAAAAGAGAGAGAGAGAGAGAGAGAGAGACAAACAAAGATAAGCAAGCAAGGCTGAATCCCTGAAAAGGGAACACCTGCATATTTTATGTATCATAGTTAAAATAAAGGAAGTTGTAAGTATTTGCATGACTGATTTCAGCTTACTAAGAATTTTTCTGGTGGAGTATTTCCATTAAATAAAACTTATGATAGGAATAAATTCATAAACTTGAAATGTATTAAGTGAGTAACAAATGTCAGTATTTTATTCTTGGTATACCGAAGCTCTTGAAAGGGAAAAAGAGTCAGCATTAAGGGGGTTACAAGATGGTAATAAGCAACTGTTGCAACAGGTAAAAGATGTCAAGAAAGCAGTACAGACCAGTAAAAGGGATCCCTTTTATCCTGTTTTAGCAGGTTTGGAAAAAACAAAACTAAGAATGGACAAAAAGCAGAGACGTCGCAAGAGGATGATAATCCTCCAGTAGCTACTGCACCCCATCCCCATATCTACCAGTACGGGTGGCCCCTGTACAAGATTCTGCTAATTCTCAAACCTTTGCATTTTTTGAACACGAGGTCAGCATGGCACTGTTGCATCTCAACTTAGTTCTCCTGTTCAACTCTCATCTTTAGAACAGGCACCTACAGTTAAAAAGGTTTTCCTTTTTTCTTCCTATCATTCTCAACAAGCTTCTACCTTTCCAACAGAAGCACTGGTCTTTGACATACCTGTGGCTCATCACAACCACTCATATGACAGGAAAGGACAAGAGACTATTGCCTCTGCAGAAGTTTTTTTTTGGCACCTTAAAAAATATGGGGGGGCTAATACTGATTTGCATACTATGTCTAAATGTTGTCTAACTGAAAAAAAAAAACATCCATGAAGGTTTAAGGTGAAATTTAAAAAAACATTACAAGCCTACTTTGACAAATTTAAACCAGATGCTTTGGGAAGTTGCTTCAAATGAAATAAGAACACAGTTACTTGAAAAGGCTAAAATAACAAATTTCACTCCCACAAAAAATGCACTAAGAAATAAAAATATAATATTGTTAGAGTACAAAAGTGTGTCAGGCATGTAGGCAAAATAAAGATAATGCCCCTCCAGATTATTTGAGTCATCTTAAAACAGTGTTTGCTAAACATTCAAAAATATCAGACCCAAATAAACAAGCTAAACCAGATATTGCAGCTGCCTTTGTGCAGGGTTTGCAAATCCTGTACAAAATCAAGTGAAGCAAGTTCTTATAGACTGGAGGAAAAAGATTTAAAGTCCTTATTAAGTGCTGCAAATCATCATACTGACTATGGCAGGGCAATAAACAAAAATAAATCTTGACCCTTTGTTGCCACTGGATCAAAAAGGACCCTATGTTAAAGGAGAAATAAATGCAAAGCCAGTTCTATTCTTGGTGGAACTAAAAACACTAGATCTGTATTAAAAGTTACTTCAGACAGTTAAATACCAGTATAGGAACAAAGTAAAAGGCAGTTGGTGTAACAAATGCTACTGTTATTTATTCTGTTTTAAAACCTATACCCATTTCTTTAGGTCTGATTGACAGGAAAGGTATTCTTTTCTTTAGTACAACTGCGCCAGTGAATCTTCTATGTGAGCAGGGTGGTACCATTTGCTGTATACCAGAGGGGGTGTATCTAGATATTCTAGCAGAACCAGTGGGGGAAGTGTTACAATTCTTGGCAATAGCTGGCAGGAGCCTTTGGAAGGCATGCAGACAACTGAAAACTGCTGCAGCAGGTACCTGCAAATTTATGGGTTAAACATACTAATAAAGTAGGTATATTAAAATCTGCAAAACCTGTAAAAATAAAATTGAATCTATCAAAAACCCTCCCTAAAATTTCATGGTATCCACTGAAATCAGAAGCACAACAGGAAATCAAACCTGTAATGCAGTCTTTGATCCAACAAAAAATAACCAGTGCCAGCTAAAAGTCTTTGTAATGCTCCTATTCTCCCTGTAAAAATAAAAATAAAAAAATATAATAAAATACTTGTAGGTTTGAGCCAGATCTAAGGTCTGTAAACAATGCAGTATTACTAACTTTTTCTGTGGTTCCAAAAGCAGCAACAATACTTAGTTGATAACCATCTACAGTGAAATATTTTCTGTAACACCTCTCTGTTCAGCATTCTTTTCTCTACCTATCCATTCTGAAAGTCAGTTTCTGTTTACTTTGATTTATAAGGGATAGTAGTATACATAGACACGGTTGCCATAAGGATGCACTGTAACTTTCATTTTTTTTTCTTTCTTCAAATTCTAAAAAAATATGTATTTAAAGAATGTGACATTTCCAGGTAGGTCTGTGTTAGTGCAATATGTAAATGATTTACTAAAAGCATCTGATTCTTTTCAGCAGTGTTAGCGGAATACCATGCATCTTTCAACTATCCTTGCAGAAAAAGGACACAAAGTGTCAACAAAAAAATTACAGCTATGGTTACCTCCGGTACGTTATCTTGGTCATTTAATATCTCAGAGTAGGATCTTACAGTAGCTATCCCTCACTCTGAATCATCTTTATTACTTAAAATGAAACTCAGCTCTTCTTGACTGCATGTCTAACTAAATATAAATGTGCACTTTTTCTTTTCCTGATCCATCTGTTTCTCTAATGTGCTGTTCTGTTCTAAATCCTGCATCTGTGTTATCTACTGCTGAGAATGGTAAAGAGCATGATTGTGTGTGTGTGTGTGTGTGTGTGTGTGTGTGTGTGTGTGTGTGTGTGTGTGTGTGTGTGTGTGTGTGACTAATTATCTGCTTTCTTCTAGAAAGGACGTAAAGGACATTCCTATCCACAACACCAGATTAAACTGAAGACGTACCTTCTCAAAATGGAAAAAAAGTGTTTTTGCTGTTAAAAATATTCAAGGAATGCCTAGTAAAATGGCATAGATAATTTGGCAGATTATGTCACCAAGTAGATTATAAAAGTACTAACTCTTATGTAATACTATTGTAAAACACTAATAATAATGACATGTCTTATTTTAATTGTGTCAGTTTTCAAGCTGAGGCATCACAGGGAGAAGTTCAGAAGTGGCTCAAAGATGGATATATTAAATCCTCTGATGAAGTATGGCAACATCCAGACGGCCGACTGGTGATGCCTGCCTCCTTGCCACCTTACCTGATGAGGGCACATCTTTTACTAGCCCATGCAGGTAAGGCAGCTTTATTTAATCAAATTACCTAAATATGGTATACTACACATGTCTCCTCTTTGATACTTCAATGTGTTAATTGCTGTGTGATTGTTTACAATGCAATGTCAGCTACCATGACATTGAGGACCTTTTGTTAATATAGAGCTGGACTTTGTCCAGATGACTAAAGTACATAATTTCAAATAATGTTCTATTAGTAATCTGTATGTTTTGTAAAAGCTCACCCATGTCACAAAGCAAATTATGTAATTTGGTGTACCTTGTACTATAATTTTTTTAATTTTAGTCTTCACTGTCCCAACCATCCACAATTATTTGGACTAGTAGAGAGGGTTAATAGAACCCTATTTAAAAAGATTTGTACTAAACAAAATGTATATGGTCAAAGACACTTTAAATTCTACAAGGAAATTGAGACTCTATGAAAAATTAATGGAAAGACCCATAGCCCTTCCATTTGCTCCCCCTGTGTCAAATAAAAAGATCAACTTTAATAAATAATAAAAATAAAATATTAATTTCTTACAGCAGTATCTCTTCCTCCATCACCTGACTAGCCCTGTGACCAACTGCAGCTGGGTGACTGGGTTTATGTAAAAAAACTCCCAAAGAACAAACAGTTTAAGCAGAGGTATAAAGGACCTTTACTTTGTAATCCTCACCACCCAGACTGCAGTCTACTGTGCAAGACAACCAACCTGAATTCACTCTTCCCACTGTAAGAAGACCTACTGTGTGCTCCAGACAAATCATCATTGCTGGCGAAAAAAGATCAAAGTGTGAAGGACGAATCATCTGCCCAGTGAAACATATAAGGAAAAAATTCAACTAAAAC
Organism: Protopterus annectens; assembly: GCF_019279795.1. Taxonomy (NCBI): domain Eukaryota; kingdom Metazoa; phylum Chordata; order Ceratodontiformes; family Protopteridae; genus Protopterus; species Protopterus annectens. Next base: position 378,712,647 of record NC_056726.1, read on the forward strand.
AGTACAAGTTGTCAATCCACTGGGTAGAGCAAGTATTTTCAGTTAACTCCTGGGTATGGAGTGCAAAGGACAATGCTTGAAATCACCATGCTTGCTCAAATTCTTCAAAAGATGGCTAACCATACTTCATATCATATCACAATGACAAATGAAAAGATGACTGCAATATGAACTGTAGTGTTACAGAACCAATTGGCACTCAATATAATGCCTGCTAGAAAAGGGGTGTCATGTGCCCTCATAAAAATCATTGTTGTTCTTGTATTACTGACTACCATAATAAACAGGAAAAGTTGGCCAATGTCATGGAGCAGAGGGACAGACATTTGGATGGTTGGGCAGTGTATTTGGTAACCTGGAAACTGGTATATTACAAGATATAAAAACTGGTATTATTCTTTTAATTGTTTTGATATTTTCTGTTCTAAAGACTGTAATCACAAAGTCTTGGATTGCACCTGCACGTGAAATGCCACTTATACCTGATGAATGAAAACGCAATCACTACAGATGAAGCAAGCGTACTTATCAAATTAAGAAAAATCAAGATATAATTGCATATTTTATGACACTAGTAGTTTTAGAGGAGGGAGTCTGTTAGAGAAAAATGTATCTCTCATAATTATTCTTCACAAAATGCATATTAACTTAATTTCTTCACAAACATGTTTGATGAATTATTTAATAGTTGTTCATGTTAAAAATGATATGTAGTATAGATGCAGTATAGATGCATAGTTATGCAAACCACAAATACTTATTGTAGTTCTGAGTATTTCAGAACTGCATTCTAATATAAAGCTGCAAGTGTAATAACAGATGACTGAAAGTAAAAGGAAAGTAGTGCTGAAGGGGTTAAGAATGTTATAAAGACTGGTTTCTGAAAGCAAGAAAGAACACTATATGTAAGCTCTGACCTTCCCAGGCTGGGATGGGTAATTACGAGGAATGTTGGGGAGTTAAAATGTACTGGTATTAAAACGTACAAGGTCAGGAAGCAAGACTGCTTAACAAGCCAGGTGGGCCTGTACTTTTCTAAAACATTATTGGTACTAAAAAACATAATTGATCATGTGCATTAAGCAAGAAGCACGAGGGTCTGCAGATATCCTATCTGATAAGAAATTAAATAAAGAGTGTGTATTTTTGCTGCTTTGTGAGACTGACTTTAAATTGTTTAGATAGTCTCCCAGCACTGACGTATGTGGATTTATAATAAAAGAAAATGTTTTGCACATCCTGAAGAGTAATTCTTGACTCAAGACTAGAAGTTAATTAATGTTATTTATGTACTTTTTAAACTGCACTTTAACACTCACTCACCACATCCATAAACATTTTCTTAGGCCCTCCTCTTTTCCTCTTACCTGGGAGCTCCATTCTTCATAGGTTCATAGGTAGATACTAGGCTATCTGCCCTAGGGCATTTATAAGCCTAGCCAGAGTGTGTTTGCCTTTTGCCTCCCTTTTAGATTTGTTAAATGTGCCTCTGTATAGTAGATCACAGAAGATAACCCTTTAAGGTTAGTTTACTGTGCCTCTGTCTAGCAGGGACACAGAAGAGATCCCAGGGGTAAACTTATGATCTGTCATCCACTCGTCAAGATTTCTCTTGAAGAGGGTCAGTGAGAGGCTCTGCCTAACATGAATTGGGATTCTGTTCCAGAGTGAAGGGAGCCTTTGGGATATGAATCTGTCCCTCCAGCATGTCCTATTTATTGCTGTGCTGAGGTTTAAGTCCCTGGAGCATGTAGCTCTAAGGGATTTGGATTTCCTGAGGTGGAGCATGTCCATTAATTCTGGGTTAGACATGGCTTTGTACGTCAGGCATAGATCGCCTCTGAGTAGGCGGTAAGCAATTGAGTAGAGCTGGAGTTTCTTTAGTTGAACTGCATAGAGCATCTGTTTAAGGCCTGTGATCCTCTTGGTGAGGTACTTTTGGGTCTCTCCAGTTGCTGCAGGTGTCGGGTAAGGTACATCCCAAATGGGGCATTGTATTCAATTATGGGCCTGATGAGTGATGAGTAGAGGAGCCCAATGACCTCTCTTGATCTAGATGTGAACCCTTTCATGATAAGGTGGGCTATATAGAAGGTCATTCTAACCACTTTGGCAACGTGATTGTCAAAGGAGAGATTACTATCTACTTGGGTCCCCAAATCCCTAATTACTTCTTCCATACTTAATGGATTACCATCTATGTGGTAATTTGTGGGCACTTTGTTTTTGGCATTTAGCTTGAGGCCATGGCTCTGGCACCAGGTATCCGGCTCTGTGAGACCCTTTTGGAGGATGCTTGTGTCAGCCGGAGAGTCGATTATGGCTCCCAGTTTGCAGTCATCTGCGAACTTGGTCAGCCATAGTCCTCCCGTGTTAGCCTGTACCTCAGAGAAGTATATATCGAACAAGAGAGGTCCCAGGACTGAGCCTTGTGGGACGCCACTTGTAACTGGTTTAGAGTCTGACAAGGCACCTGCAATTCTGACCATGTGGGTTCTATCCCTGCGCCAGTTTGCAACCCATCTTGTGACATAGGGGTTGATATTTAAGCTGGTAAGCTTATTTATGATGCCCGAGTGGGGTATTGTATTGAAGGCTTTTGGAAGGTCCAGGTAGGCTGTGTGGACTACCTTCCCCTCATCTATGGCCTTGGTAACTGTTTCAAAGAAGTCAACTAGGTTTAAGAGGCAAGATTGCCCTTAACAAAGCCAACTTGGGTAGGGTCCAGTGTCTGGAGGTTCCCAATGTCTTTGTTTATGAGTTCCATGAGGATATGCTCCATAGCTTTGCAGACCAGACTAGTCAGGCTTATAGGGCGATAGTTCCCGGGGTCCATTGTGGCACCACCTTTGTGGAGCGGGACCACTGTTGCTGTATGCCATTCATTGGGTACATATCCTGTAGTAAGGCTGAGTTTGAACAGTGACTTTATGTGAGGGTTCAGTTCTTCTTGGAGCTCATGTAAGACGCAGCCCGGGACACCATCTGGTCCCACTGATGCTTTGTTTTTTGCTTTGGAGAGGGCAGCTTTCACCTGTGCATCTGTGATGTCTGGGAGGCTACATTTTGTTGGGATAGACATTTGCTATGTTGGGGGGGAAGGGGGGAAGACGTTTGCACTGAACCTGTCTGCCAGGATGTTGAAAATGTCTGTGGGTTCAGTGTATTTTTTTGCCATTTTGCGCTAACTCAGAGCATATCTGGGAGTTGCCACCCAGATTCCTGACATAACTAAAGAAGGCCTTGTGATTATCTTTAGCGTCTTGCGCAATTTTTCTTTTGAAGCTGGCCTTTGATGATTTTATGAGGGATCATAGTTTCTTCCTAGTATTGATCAGAGATGCCTTCCCTTTTTGGGATTTTGCTCTATCATGTAGTAGCTTCCTCCTTCTGTTGTATAGCTTATTTATGGCTGGGGTCCCCCAGACAGGTCTCCTGCTTTTGGAGGAGAGGGTCTTGGTTTTATATGGGATAGGACGATCCATGCATTCCTTTAGGTGCTCATAGAATGTGTTTGTAAAGGATTCTGCAGTTTGGACAGTATTTTTTACTGGCCCGGGGGCTTTGAAGGAAACCACCTCATTTTTAGAAGTGTGAAGTTTACGTTTGAGAAATTTTTCACAGTGGTTTCCTTGGCTGGGGGTGGGGGCGGGATATGGATGTCCAGTGAGATTAGTTTATGGTCTGATCTTACCAATGAGGGGTTTACCTCTGGTGTGGAACATAGAGCTCCCATGTTGGTGATAACCAAGTTCAATATGTTTTCTCCTCTTGTGGAAGTGGTGACCAGTTGTTCCATAGTGTTTGAGTTTATAAATTCTAGGAACCGTTGGGCAAGGGTGTTGGGGCTTAAGTAGTTTTCCCAATCAATGTTTGGATAGTTGAAATCTCCCAATATTATGGTGTTTGGAGAGACCGTCATATTGTCCAATGTTCTCAGGAAAGCTGAGTGGGGTTCCTGAGATTGGGAGGGTGATCTGTAGCAGGCTATAAACTGAAAGGAAATTTTGCCCACTGTTAGTTGCACATGGATGGTCTCCGATGCTTCGTGCAGTGCCACTAACCTGGTGATGTGGGTATCTTTGATGAATATGGATACTCCCCCTCCTTTTGTGTTTCGCATCCTTCTTCCAATATACCCAGCATCCCTCCTCAGCACATGTCCAAATCAATGCAATCTAGCATCTCTGGCTTTGTCTCCAAACCATCCAGCCTGAGCTGACCCTCTTATATACTCATTTCTAATCCTGTCCATCTTTGTCACACCCAGTGAAAATCTTAACATCTTTAATTCTGCTACCTCCAGCTCTAATTCCTGTCTTTTCGTCAGTGCCACTGTCTCCAACCCATATAACATAGCTGGTCTCACTACTATCTTGTAGACCTTCCCTTTCACTCTTACTAGTACCTGTCTGTCACAAATTACACCTGACAGTGTTCTCCACCCACTCCACCCTGCCTGCACTCTCATCTTCACCTCTCTAACACACTCACCATTACTCTGAACTGTTGATCCCAAGTATTTAAACTCAGCCACCTTTGCCAACTCTACTCCCTGCATCCTCACCATTCCTCTGTCCTCCCTCTCATTCACACACATATATTCTGTCTTAGTCCTGCTAACCTTCATTCCTCTCCTCTCTAGACATATCTCCACCTCTCCAGGGTGTCCTCAACCTGTTCCCTTCTCTTACTACAAATCACAATGTCACCCGCAAACATCATAGTCCACGGGGACTCCTGTCTGATCCTGTCTGTCAACCTCGCCATCACCATTGCAAATAAGAAAGGGCTTAAAGCTGATCTTTGATATAATCCCACATCCACCCTGAACACATCTGTAACTTCTACACAGACCTCACCACTGTCATGCTGCCCTCTTACATATCCTGTACCACTCTTACATGGTTCTCTGCCACTCCCAACTCCCTCATACAATACCACAACTTCTCTCTAGGCACCCTGTCATATGCTTTCTCTATGTCCACAAAGACACAATGCAACTCCTTCTGACCTTCTCTATACTTCTCCATCAACACCCTAAGAGCAAACATTGCATCTGTAGTGCTTTTTCTGGCAAGAAACCATACTGATGCTCACTAATCTCCTCTTCCCTTCTTAACCTAGCTTCCAGTACTCTTTCCCATAACTTCATGCTGTGTTTGATCAATTTTATCCCTCTGTAGATACAACAGCTCTGCACATGACCCTTATTCTTAAAAATTGGTACCAATGCACTTCTTCTCCTCTCCTCAGGCACCCTCTCACTTTTCAGAATTTCATTAAAATCTGATTAAAAAACCCACTGCCATCTCAGCTAAACACCCCCATGCTTCCACAGATACTGTATGTCATCTGGACCAACATCCTTTCCTTCTTCAGCCTTTTCATAGCATCTGAAATGGCTTAGTGGTAAATCACTTTGGCTATAGTGTGGAGGGTCCTGGGTTTGAGACTTGCAAGGGCTACTTATTTACCTATGAACCTATATTGGATGAGAGATAGAAAATTCATCCTGGGATCACTTCTGTGGCTGTACTCGACAGGGGCACAGGAAAATAATTTTCTTGGGTGGCAAAAGCCAGGGTACCTTTTTGGCTAGACTTATATAGGCCCAAGGGCCAATAGCCTAGTACCTACCTATGAAGCTATGAACCTTACGTCCTCCTTGCTAATCCACTGCACTTCCTTATTCACTATCCCCACATCATCCAACCTTCTCTCTTTCTCATTCTCTTCATTCATTAGCCCCTCAAAGTACTCTTTCCATTTTCTCAACACATTCTCCTCACTTGTGAATACATTTTGCTCATTATCCTTTATTACCCTAACCTGCTGCACATCTTTCCCAGCTCGGTCCGTCTTTCTAGCCAGTTGGTATAGGTCCTTTTCTCTCTCCTTAGTGTCCATCCTTTATACAACTTTCCATACATATTATCCTTAGCCTTCACCACCTCTCTCTTCACCATATACCTCATCTCCTTGTACTCCTGTCTACTTTCTTCATCTCTCTGACAATCCCACATTTTCTTTGCCATCCTCTTCCTCTGTATACTCTTCTGTACTTCCTCATTCCACCACCAGGTCTCCTTGTCCTCTTTCCTCTGTCCAGATGTCACACCAACCAGATTTCTAGTTGTTTCCCTTACCACCTCTGCTGTGGATGCCCAGCTATCTGGTAACTCTTCCCTGCCTCCCAGTGCCTGTTTTAACTCTTCCCTGAACTCCGCCTTACAGTTATCCTTTTTCAACTTTCACCATTTGATCCTTGCACTGCCCTCACTCTCCTCCTCTTCTTCTTGATTGCCAATGTCATCCTACAGACCACCATTCTATGTTGCCTAACTACACTTTCCCATGTCACCACTTTGCAGTCTCCAATCTCCTTCAGACTGGCCCTTCTGCATAGGATATAATCCAGTGTGTGCATCTTTCTCCACTCTTGTACACGACCCTATGCTCCTCCCTCTTCTTAAAATACATATTCACCACAGCCATGTCCATCCGTTTCACAAAATCCACTACCATCTGACCTTCTTGGTTGAACAATTTGAACCCGCATCTGATACTCCTGGTGTTACTCTCCCTCCATCTGATCTCTTGCATGCACAATATGTCAACCTTCCTTCTGTACATCATATCAACTAGTTCTCTTCCTTTGCCAGTCATACTACCAACATTCAAAATTCCTACCCTCACTTCCAAACTCCTAACTTTTCTCCTCTCCTCCTGCCTCCGGGCATGTCTCCCCCATCTTCTTCTCCTTCTCCTTTGGCCAACAGTAGCCCAATTTCCACCGGTATTCTGTTGGCTAACAATACTGGAGGCAGTCATTGTTAATCCAGGCCTTGACCGGTCTGGTGTGGAAATCTGTATTGCTGTCCACATATTTGATTTGGCAAAAATTTTACACCAGATGCCCTTCCTAATATAATTTTTTCCATTTATCCAGGCTTGGGACCAGCACAAAGAAATACCCTGGCTTTCATGTTGTGGAAAAATAATGGAGAAGGTAATATTGGATATGTTATTGTCAGAAGTGGATACATTGGGACTTTAAACCATATATCAGCATGCATGTGTTGAAAATAGATCTATTACCACCTGTAGCATGATCTTCTATAACAATGTAATAACAGCTATGGATGAAAAATCGTGCTGTGATGTAATTTATATAGATTTAACTTCAGCATTTTACAGGGTCATACACAAAACACTGATCTATAAATTATAGCAACTAGGTGCCAATGTACTCCTGAAAAGATGGATAGCTGCATGGCTTACAAAGGGGACATGGCAAGTATCATACAGCAATTTGACAGGTGATATTCTTGGTTACAGTCAGGGTGTCCTACAGATCTCTGTCCTAGGCCCTTACTTGTTTAGATTGTATCTTTCAGACCTAACTTTTTCATCTGAGGTGTTCTGCATTCTATATGCAGATGACTTGAAATTGAATAAACTGATTACATGTGTTGCAGATAAGGCATGTATGCAAAATAACTTGACTGAATTTACAATTTGGGCACAGGAGAATAATATGCTGATAAATACATCAAAAACTAAGTATATGAGATTTGGGAGACATAAATTGAAAGTGAATATTTAACACAGCACACAGTGATTGAAACTGTAGATTCATTTAAGGACCTGGGTATATGGGTAGATCCAGCTTTGAGTATTTCTAATCATATCAACCAATTGGTTAATGATAGTTATAGAACTCTAGGTTGTATAAAAGGATTTATAAAGTATAGGAAATGAGAAATGATGAAGCCATGTTGTTTGTTAGTTACATTAGATCCAAACTTGAGTATAGAATAACAGTATGAAAACCTGATAAGAACCATGATTAAACTGGAAAGAGTACAGCAGAAATTGACCAAGGGCATCCATGGATGTAAAGATTTAAGTTATTATGAAAGACTAAAATATCTGAACTTGTAGAGTGTCTCTTATAGATATCTAAGAGGATAAAAATCCGGGGATTACTTCTGTGTTTTTGCTTGACAGAGTCACAGGAAAATAATTTTCTTGGGTGGCGAAAGCCAGGATACCTTTTTGGCTAGGCTTGTTTAGGCCCTAGGGCCAATAGCCTATTACCTTCCTATGAACCTATGAACCTATAAAAAAACAATAAAACAGAGCGGACCACGAACTGTGGAACTCCACTTTAATAAAAGTTTAGCGCTTTCATCAGAACAGTTTCCAGCGTCTTTAGAACACCAACAAACAACAGTAAAATGTTTAAATAGGTACATCACAGCCACATGATACTAAAACCACTCCCATCTGTACAATTTAAAAATACAGTCTTCCAAAAAAAGCATGTTTTTACATAGTTCAAAACCTTGCTTGTTACAAAAAACATTTTGATAAAATATGTGTATAAAAATACATACATACTGTATGGACAAAAATAGCAGCATTGTGATAGCTAAAAAAGCTCATAAACACAAATCTACGAAAAACATATTCAGCCTTTAGTTTCAAAACACTGCTGATTGAGGCAGACTCATTTAGCATGGGGGGGGGGGTTCCAGTGCATTACTCCTGAGTTGCCAAATTAACTCCTTATATTCTAGGAGCAATTCATGAGGTCCACCCCTTTGGTCAAAGCCCACCTTTTCTATACAAGTGTATTTAAAAGAATTTGTGGGATTTTTTTCTCACGATTTGCAAGAGCATTTCTTTCGTCATTCTTGTTTATGTCATATTGGTGCTGATAGATCCTACTTTTAAATTTATTCTTGGTCTTACCACTGTAAAATGACAAACATTGTTGACACTCAGCAAGATACATGACATTATTGCTCTGGCAGTTCAACTTTTGACAAAATTTGACAACCCCCCCCCATCTGAGTATACAAATTTCTTCACCTTCCTTTACATATCTACATTGATTACAATGTCTGCATTTAGACATATAGCCAGGGTGACTTTTTTCTTTTGTCTTTCAAGTATATTTTTGAAGCATAGATCTTTCTTGTACACTACTACGGGGTCCTTCCCCATTTTCTCCACATACTCACTGTCAGCCCTAAAGATGTCCCAGTTATGTTGTATTATGTCCCTAATGCTGTCAAAGTGTATGTTATATGGCAATATTAGTGCTCTTTGAAAATTTCTTCTGTCTCTCTTACCATTCTTTGTAACTAAATCACCATTTGTCCCAAGTAGTGGCTTAAAAATGCCTTCCTGTCTTTTCCTAATGACCTCCCAAAAATAATATAGCTGGATACCTTCTGTTGGTCAACATATCCTTCAAAATTGCACATTGTTCATTAAAGGTAGAGTCACCATACGGGCAAGTCTCACCATCTGGCCTTTGACCAGGGACTTTTTTTGATAGATAGGTTGGTGGCTTTTAAAATGAAGTAATGAGTTAGAGTCTGTAGGTTTTCTGTATATGTTAGAGTCAAACCTACCTTCACCTCTATTCTTTGAAATGGTCACGTCCAAATAATGGACATCCTTTTCACCTATTTCCATGGTAAACTTAAAAAATGATATACTGCTGTTCAAATGTACAAAAATTTCATTAAGATTTTCCGTACCACCTTTCCAAAAAATGACAATGTCATCTAAATATCGTCCATAAAGTGTCCAACAGTTACCAAACTCAGAGTTAAAGATGTATTGGCTTTCCCATTGGGCAAGGACAATGTTAGCAAACATGGGTACACAAACTGCACCTATTGCCACACCTTTTTGTCAAAACAACTGATTTTCAAAAATTATAAAGTTGATTCCTAAAACTAGGTTCATTAAGGTGGTAATAGTCAGTGCTTTGTCGTGGTCTACACTAGGGTGGTTACATAAAAACTCATAGAACATATCCAACTCCTCAGAGTGTAGAATGACAAAATAAAGATCACATACATCGATAGTGACAAATAATTCTTCAGAATATAAATCATCTGATATTTTTGATAAAACGTTCCAAGAATCCCTGAAATATATATTTGTGTTCACTCAAGAGATTCTCAATGTTCACATCTATGTATTTAGCTATAGGCAGGGTTTTTTAGGCTTTTGCATCCACAATAGGTCTCAATGGGGGTCTTCTAAACTCTTATGAGTCTTGGGTATGCCAAAAATGGTGGGGATCATAGGATGCAGTACCTTCAGAAATCCAAGGTCACTCACACTAATCTGACTATTCAACATCAAATCTTCTAGTGCAAGGTCAATCCTATGATATGAAATATTCATTTCATTGACCAAGACTTCTTTGTATGTATCTGTATACAGTATAGATACCATTTTGTCAAAATATTCATTTACATCCATAACTACTAGGCCCTCACCTTTGTCAGGTTTCATTACCCTGACTTGATGCATGCCACTTCCTCTTCTTCTTCTTCTTCTTCTTTCAGCTGCTCCCATTAGGGGTCACCACAGCAGATCAACTGTTTCCATTTCTTCCTGTCCTCTGCATCTTGCTCTGTCACACCAACCACCTGCATGTCCTCTCTCACCACATCCATAAACCTTATCTTAGGCCTTCCTCTTTTCCTATTACCTGGCAGCTTCATCCTTAGCATCTTTTTCCCAATATACTCTGCATCCCTCCTCAGCACATGTCCAAACCAATGTAATCTTGCCTCTCTGGCTCTGTCTCCAAACCTTCCAACCTGGGCTGACCCTCTAATATACTTATTCCTAATCCTGTCCATCCTCGTCACACCCAGTGAAAATCTTAACATCTTCAACTCTGCCACGTCAAGCTCTGACTCCTGCCTTTTTGTCAGTGCCACTATCTCCAACCCATATAACATAGCTGGTCTCACTACCCTCTTCTAGACCTTCCCTTTCACTCTTACTAGTACTCATCTGTTACAAATCACTCCTGACACTCCTCTCCACCCACTCCATCCTGCCTGTACTCTCTTCTTCACCTCTCTTCCACACTCACCATTACTCTGAACTGTTGATCCCAAGTACTTAAACTCATCCACCTTTGCCACCTCTACTCCCTGCATCCTCACCATTCCTCTATCCTCCCTCTCATTCACACACATATATTCTGTCTTAGTCCTGCTGACCTTCATTCCTCTTCTCTCTAGAGCATATCTCCACCTCGCCAGGGTCTCCTCCACCTGTTCCCTACTCTCACTACAGATCACAATGTCATCTGCAAACATCATAGTCCACGGGGACTCCTGTCTGATCTCATCTGTCAACCTATCCATCACCATTGCAAATAAGAAAGGGCTCAGAGCTGATCTTTGATGTAATCCCACCTCCACCTTAAACGCATCTATCACTCCCACCGCAGACCTCACCGCTGTCACACTACCCTCATACATATCCTGTACCACTCTTACATACTTCTCTGACACTCCAGACTTCCTCATACAATACCACAACTCCTCTCTAGGCACCCCGTCATATGCTTTCCCTAAATCCACAAAGACACAATGCAACTCCTTCTGACCTTCTCTGTACTTCTCCAACAACACTATCAGAGCAAACATCGCATCTGTAGTGCTCTTTCCTGGCATGAAACCATACTGCTGATCACTAATCATCACCTCTCTTCTTAACCTAACTTCCACTATTCTTTCCCATAACTTCATGCTGTGACTGATCAGTTTAATCCCTCTGTAGTTACTACAGCTCTGCACATCACCCTTACTCTTAAAAATCGGTACCAAAATAATTTTTCTCCATTCCTCAGGCATCCTCTCACTTTCCAAGATTTCATTAAACAATCTAATTAAAAACTCTACTGCCATTTCACCTAAACACCTCCATGCTTCCACAGGTATGCCATCTGGACCAACAGCCTTTCTGTTCTTCATCCTCTTCATAGTTATGCTTACTTCCTCCTTGCTAATCCACTGCACTTCATGATTCACTATCCACACATCATCCAACCTTCTCTCCCTCTCATTCTCTTCATTCATCAACCCCTCAAAGTACTCTTTCCATCTGTTCAATACACTCTCCTCGCTTGTGAGTACATTTCCCTCATTATCCTTTATCACCCTTACCTGCTGCACATCTTTACTAGCACGGTCCCTCTGTCTAGCCAATCGGTACAAGTCCTTTTCTCCCTCCTTAGTGTCCAACCTTTTATACAACTCTTCATATGCCTTATCCTTAGCCTTCGCCACCTCTCTCTTTGCCATGCACCTCATCTCCTTATACTCTTATCTACTTTCTTCATCTCTTTGACAATCCCACTTCTTCTTCGCTAACCTCTTTCTCTGTATACTCTCCTGTACTTCTTCATTCCACCACCAGGTCTCCTTGTTCTCCTTCCTCTTTCCAGATGTCACACCAAGCACCTTTCTAGCCATCTCTCTTACTAGCTCTGCTGTAGTTACTCAGCTATTCGGTAACTCTTCACTGCCACCCATTGCCTGTCATAACTCTTCCCTGAACATCACCTCACAATTACCACCATTTGATCCTTGGTGCTGCCCTCACACTCATCCTCCTCTTCTTGATCACCATTGTCATCCTACAAACCACTATCCTATGCTGCCTAACTACCCTTTTACCTGCCACCACTTTACAGTCTCCAATCTCCTTCAGACTGGCCCTTCTACATAAGATATAATCCACCTGTGTGCATCTTCCTCCACTCTTATATGTCACACTATGCTCCTCCCTCTTGTTAAAATACATATTCATCACAGCCATGTCCATCCTTTTTGCAAAATCCACTACCATCTGACCATCTGTATTCCTTTGCTTAACACCATACCTACCCATCACTTCCTCTTCCCCTCTGTTCCCTTCACCAACATGCCCATTGAAATCTGCTCCAATCACCAGTCACTCACCCTTGGGTACAGTCAATACCACTTCATCCAACTCACTCCAAAATATTTCTTTCTCATCCATTGCACACCCAACTTGTGGAGCATATGCACTAACAACATTCATCATTACACCATCAATTTCCAGCTTCAGAAACATCACTCTATCTGATGCATTCCACTGATGTCCTTTAATAAAGTTCTTTTTTTCCTGTGTTAAATTAGGATGAATATTCACCCCATTTTTCTTCCCTACCTGTTTCCTGATGTCATTTTTACACATACTCTCAAATATGTTAAAGAATGCAGGGACGGGTTGAAAGTATTGGGTCTCTTACATACAGTATTCACATTTAAATTGGGATGTTCATGTGGACCTTGATGAAAATACAGATGCAAGTTCAACTATCTCACAAATAATTTAAGCTGTGCAAGGGATTCATCAATGCTAGCCTGTATCGAGGGGACAAAGGTAAGCACCCTGGGCTAAATGAGTCTGCTTCAATCAGCAGTGTTTTGAAACTAAAGGCTGAATATGTTTTTTCTTAGATTTGTGTTTATGAGCTTTTTTAGCTATCGCAATGCTGCTATTTTTGTCCATACAGTATGTATGTGTTTTTATACACATATTTTATCAAAGTGTTTTTTGTAACAAGCAAGGTTATGAACTATGTAAAAATATGCTCTTTTGGAAGACTATTTTTAAATTGTACAGATGGGAGTGGTTTTAGTATCAAGTGACTATAATATACCTATTTAAACATTTCACTGTTTGCTGGTATTCTGAAGAAGTTGGAAACTGTTCTGATGAAAGCGCTAAACTTTTATTAAAGTGGAGTTCTGCAGTTCATGATCCACTCTGTTTTGTTGTTTTTTATCAGTGTATTTTGTGCTTTTGTGATATCTAAGAGGATATCTAATTCAGGTATATAGGGCATTTATAGACAACTTGCGTGAATGGGCGTTCCTTCGTTGAAGGTTGTGTGTTAGGCCCGGCAAGCCAGTACATAAAAATCTACTGCCAATCATTAGCGGACCAGAGTTCTGCTGTGGCGACCCCTAACCGGGAAAAGGCGAAAGACACAAACAAAACCTCTGAGAATGTTTGGGGTTATGAAAAAGTAGTACAGAATCATCAGACATCCTATACAGAAGATTCTATAGGAATGAGAGGTGTACTAATTGGTTCTTTGAGAAAGCAGCTGATTCATGGAACAGACTACCAAGTTATATTAAGGCAAGTACTAGTTTAGATATTTTTAAGAAGAGTCTGTACACTTTTTATCGGGACAAGTGTTTGGTATATTGTCAGGCTAGAAGGGCATTAATGCCTGTGCTTGAAATATCTGTATGTATGTATGCATATATGTATATATTTTTTCATATATACATCTGTATGTATTTATACACAAATAAAAACATGCATTGCCACATCATTTCATTTACAGTATGTAGTACCTTAGTTAGTAGTTGAAGTACATATAGACAGTTTTTGTAAGAAAGGGTTTTGTTTGTGTAGGCCAGAAAATATTTATTAGTATAATAATTGTTTATGACAGTCATTTCTTCCACAACATTGACTGCATGTACAAGATGGCTGAACTCAGCACCACCCCCTAGTCAGAGTGGAGGTTGGGGGTCAGGGGTGGAATTTACAGTATGAAGTGAATGACCAGCACATAATAAGTGACAGATGACCAGCTGTATTGCTTCTGTATACATTTTAAACCATTCTCTTATATGCTTACACTTATTCCACAGAAAACCATCAAAGAGGACATTATTGTTCTGGTGTGTATGTACTACATCTATGACTGTATTATGTTTTGTTTAATGAAGATTCTATTAAAAGGGACTGAAAACTTCCTTCAGTTGTTACATTTTTCTGTGTGTACACCATTTTCTTCTGCCTGAACAAAATTCATAGACTGTTACATGAAACTGCAACTTAAGTATGTAAACCATAGCAATGTATTGTAGAACCTAGACTAAAAGTGTACAGAAAGATTCCAGATAGCACATCTCCCCCAATTAAACAAGCTATGCATACATATAAAAGAGCAACATTTGAAGGAAGATACAGTCCTAATATTTATAACTTTTATTGGAGATATTGACACAGTATGAGAATTCAGATATTAATAAATGTTTAAACACACAAATGCTAAGTACAGGCAACAGTAAATGAAATGCCTTGAATAGTATTAGTAATCAGAAATATTAAGAAATAAAAGTGAAATACAGGTAAATAGCAATTATTTTCTGTCTTTTCTATCTAGTGGATAAGGAAATTAGTTACAATAAAGCACAACACAGTAAGAGACTCATAAAATTGGGTGAAGCCATTGACAAGTAATATACAGGATTATGAGCAGGTTGGTGATTGCAATCACTTTATTATGTGTTTGAGACATGGATGCCAAGAAATTCTCCTTGAGACAGAAGTTAGATAAGTGTTCAAGCATTATAGGTTTCAAGGAACACTGTCTAGGTAAATGTTGGATCAAACACCATGTCTCCAATCCAGTCATCCAAAGACTTCTCAAATTTTACTAGCCTATTTGCATGTCTGATATATTCAGTTATAATGTACCATCCTATGTGTTAATAACAAGTTCTATTATTTTTATTACATAACTCATAACAGAACTTTTAAATTATAAAGTTTATACATTTTAGGATTATTGTATACTTCCATGCCCAATCAGTTTGAAGAAAAGCATCATTAAACACCTTATAGGCAAATAAAATTCAACCCCTGATATATCCATAATGGAGAGCATTAAGATCCACTGAAACACATCTATCCTTATAGAATAACTGCTTAATATCAGACATTCTGGTTCTGTACAATTAAGCTGTCAATTATTAAAAGTACAGAACACTATATTATATTCCAAAATTGGTCTATTATATACCTTAAATAATCTAGCTAAGATTGTAACCTCTCTCATTCTAAATTTTTTTGAGAATAAATCTCATCTGTCCCAAGGCCTTATTATAGATGGCCCTCTCATGATTTTCAAAACAAAAAGAGCAATCAATCAGTATACCAAGATCCGTATATTCACTAACTTGCAATTAAACTTTAACAAAGTAATAGATCTGCTTAATTTTTGTTTACCAAAATACATATTATATTTTTTCTCAGTAAATGAGAGACCAACTGTACTACCCCACTTACTTACCTTAGCATAGTAAATATCTATTAATATTAGTGAAAGCATCTTCATTGATAGAAATGCACTCTTTCTTCCCAAGTATGCATAAGCACTTCCTGTGTCATTGTTCCCATATATGCATAAGCACTTCCCATACATTCTGTTTAAGTTGAATAAAGATTTATAAAAATAAATGTTTTTATGATAATAAACTGAACGCTGTCTAACAGTTGTTTATTTATTTTGTGTATTTTCTCTTTGTCTCTCCCCCACTACCTTTTTCTTATTTTAATTATTCATTCCTTTGTTCTTTTTTATTTTCTTTCTCTCCCATTTCTGTTCATTTGTTTATAGACCCAAATTTCTCAGGAGCAGCCCAACCACATAACACCCAAGTCAGGGAATGTTCACTGTCTGCTTTTCCAGAGACATCCTCACAGGGTCGGGGCAGTAGTGCCAGTACTGTAGGTACCCTAGCATGTGGCAGCCTGAAAAAGCCTCACTGAATGGGGGCTTTAGGACTTTGTTTAGGACAAAGTGGAGTAGGTCATGATTAGATGGCTTCAACCAATCAAGACTTCTCTTCAGTGGGTGGAAGACTCACTGCTCAGTCAGCACCAACCATTGTGCCAATACAAACCCCTGTCTCCTCAACATCAGGGTCCTCTATAGCAACACCATCTGGAAGTAGAAACATTTGAGGTCTTGTAGACTGAGGACTGTTGTTAGGCACTAGTCTTCAACATCCCCTTCCTTTCCTTATCCTAAATTTGACACCCTCTTACTACTTCCCATCCACACTACCCTCTTATATAAAAAATATTTGAAAAAACAAGAGGGTCTATCCTCTGCTAAAACATGGTTCCCCTCCTCTCCCACTTCTCCACCACAGCCTGCTTGATGTGTTCCTGCTGTTTTAATCATTTTTTTGTGTCTCCCTTTTCAATCTATCTTGTCTCCCCCATTCCACTCTTTAATGAAAACATCAGGGTATCCTCATAAGGATACCCGTATAGAAAACATAACAGGCCTCCTTTTTAATAAATATTAATAATAAAAGTTGCAGAGTCTGCTACTTGCCTTATTCTTTCAAGCATGACTGCACATAACCATGTCAGTCTTCAATATTTGAGTATATATGAATTCATATGAAGCATACGGCTTTCATGTAGTCCTTTGCATATGCATAATGCCTATCTTCAGGTATTTTTTTAGTATGTAGGCATGTTTATAGAAACCCTTCTCATTTTCTTAGCACAAATATTTAATTTATTTATTTATTTATTTATTTGACACTTGATTATCAGGGAAGTCTGACTGGGTCCAAGGGGACCATTTTCAGCAGAGGTGTGTGGAGAAAAGCTCCAAAAAGTGAGACACATTATATGAATACATGTAAAAAAGAAATATTAATACAGAAGTCAAGACAATAAAAGTATAAAATAAACATGGCAGAACAAAATGAAAATATTAAGTTAGCAGAAACTATTACAATAAATATAATACATTATATGGGAGAAAATTGGTGTAGCGACAACCAGTGAAACACAAGAGGAGAAAACAGGGTAGAGGATGAGAGAGATATTTAGAACAAGTGGGTTAATGGAGAAAGGGATGAGGGAAATATAAAAGCATAAAGGAAAGCGCAAGAGTGAGGTAAACAAAGTAGTTGGGGTGTGAAAGGAGTGGCGTATGGAGACATCTGAGAGAAATGTAAGCTTATTACATCTAGCAGATGAAGAAATAAAAAGTGGAAAGGGGGAGAAGGAAGGGGAATTGGTTATTGTATGTAGTGATAATTGAACAGTAGTTTAAGAAGGATATACTGTCAAGTAGGGTTAAAGCAGGAACACATCCATGCTTTTCTTAAGTATTCCTTCAGAATGTTTTTAACTGAGAGGAAGTCAATGCTTGATCTAATGCTTGTGGGAAGTTTGTTCCACGCTTTAGCAGCAGTGGAATAGCAATATAGGGATTTTCCAGCAGTTTTATTGGGCCTATGTACAGAAAAAAATGTTTGTCCCTGGATCTTAAGAGATCTATTAGGGAGATAGGTAGAAAGAACTGATGTTAGTGCAGGACAGGCAGTAGGCCGATAGATAATGTTGTGGGCCATTAAGAGTTGTAAGAAGGCAAGTCATTGTGGGAGCTCCAGACATTTTAATGATGGAAGAGCAGTACAGTGATGAGTGGAATATGAAGAGTTTGTGACAAATTTTGCAATTTTATTATAGCAGGTTTCAAGTTTTGATAAGGTAGAGAGGTCTGAAGATAGTAAATATATTGGCACCATACAAGAGGAAAGTAATAAGCAGTATTCTAGTAGACTGGTTAATAAAAGGTGAGTGTCTATACAGCATACCTATCTTCTGGTGAGTTTTTTTCTGCTATTTGCTGTATGGAGGTCGAATTTTAGGTTATCATCAATAATTACACCTAGCAGCTTGGTGAATGGGATGATTTCAATTAGTGTGTTATTTATGGAATGATTTTTGAAACTTGTTTTATATTCTTGTAGGTTTTTTGGGACAAAGAGTAGGAGTTTAGTTTTGTTAGGATTAAGAAGCAGTTGAGAGTTGTTTAGACAGAGTTCAATAGATGAGAAAGCTTCTTGAGTAGTTGTTTGAAGGCCAGCTAATTTATTAGCAGTGCAGATAATAGCTGAATCATCAGCATATTGGATTAAAGAGGCTTGGCAGGTGAATGAATGTAGATTGTTTATGAAGATGTTAAACAAAAGAGGTTCAAGGATGGAACCCTGGGGTACTTCTGTGATAAGTGGCAGGTGTGGAGAAAGTGAGCCATCCCATTTTACTGACTGCTGTCTGTCTGAGAGGTAATTTTTGAACCATGCAAAGGAGATGGGTGTGAGTTCAAGTGAGGAAAGTTGGTGTAATAATTTAGTATGTGAAATACTATCAAATGCTTTTGAGAGGCCTAAACATACTGTGGGATGCAAGTTGACCAGAATCTCTAGCATGATTTATGGGATCTATAAATGATATTAGAGCACTTGCAGTGCTGTGATTAGGTCTGAAACCATGCTGGGTGGGGGAAAGGATGTTGTTATGCAGAAGGTATTTAATGAGTTGTGTTTGGATACAGTTTTCCAGTATTTTAGACAGGGGTGATAGAATAGCAAAGGGGGCAGTAGTTAGATAAATCAAAGCAATTACCTCCTTTGTGTAGTGGGATAATATAGGACTTTTTCCAGATGCTTGGATATGTGATTCCATAACTGACCTGTTGATAAGAATACTGACTGGACTGGGTAGGTTATGGCTTCAGCAGCAAGCTTAAGGTACTCATCTGGGAGATTATCAGCTGAATTAGTACAAGGTTTGAGTTTTATTTTTTGTAGAAGTTTTCATATATGGTTGGTAGGGACTGGGTAAAGTGTAAATGTAGGAATAGTAGTGGGAGAATATTGTGTGACATCAGTAATAGCATTAATAACTGAAGATGTATTATTAGCAGAGGACTGCTTTTTATGAAGTTAAGGAGTATGTATTGTTCAACACTAGATTTAATTATACTGCCAATTAAGTGAGTTAAAGAGGGTTGCAATTAGTACAGGGGATTTATCTGGGAAGGGGCTAAGACTCTGTTTTGTGCCTGGTTTAAGAAGTGAGTTTATTGTTGACAAGAATGTGTTAGGGTTTTGAGAGTAGTTAGATTGTTAGTAGGTATAGAATTGCTTTTTATCTGTTACAATAAGCTTTTTAACTTTATTACGGAGTTGTCGATAATGTAATAAGTTGTTTTGGGTTTTATTTTTTTACCATTCATTCCATGCTTTATTTCTAAGGAACATTTGTTGCTCCATAGAATGTGATGGCCATGGGGCAGGACTGATTTTGATTAATTTAGTCTGAGTTGGAGCTAAGCTATTAAGTATATCTAAAAATGTGGTATTGAAGTAGTGTACAGCTTCATCTAAAGGAAGAGTTTTTAGGGTAGCCCAGTTAACAAATTTTACAACAGATTCTAGATTAAATTTAGATAAGTTACAAGTTGTTATGTAGAAGTGCTTGTTGGGGGTGTGTTTAGATATTTTAATGTTGTAGGAGGGTAAGTGGTTACTTAGTATGTTGGAGAGGGTGCCAGTCTGTGCAAATAACCTATGCTTTGTTTATTTGCATATGACCTCTAGTGAAAGCACAAACTTCTTATCGCTTATCACTAACGTTTTGCCCTCCCCTACTTAAATCATTACACCCATAACAACTTATCCCCTGCACTTAAATCAATACATCCCATTCCAGTCCCCCTTAAACAACACTTCTCATCTTGCTTTTTTTCTAACTGCCCCCATCCACCGCTATAGCCCTCTCATTCATTTCCTGTGTACCTAAGTTGTAAACTTTCTAGATACACCAATTTTGAGCAGGCAGCCTAACAGAACTGATCCTATACCATGTTCTCTCAGTCACATGCTGCTACCAATATTCTCCTGTACACTACTATCTCCCCTCCTACATAGTTTTATATCTTACTTCATTATATTTCTTGAATGTAAGAAAACTCATATTCTTTACAACAATGTTTTCCCTTCTGCAGTATCAATCCATTTATTTTCTGCAAGATTTTAGAGGTAGAACAACTGTACAGACATATAATTGTTGATGCAAATACTTTACTGTATATACTTGTCTTGCAACTATGTTTGTTTTTTTTCATGAGAAATGTAACTGTTTTTCTGAGAATTGTCTGAAATTCACCTGCTAATGTAAAGGTGCTGTGATGGAGCTTTTCTCCCTGTGCCTCTGATGAAAAATGGGCTGTGCCCAGGAGGACTTTCCCAATCAAAGACAAATAAATAAATAAGTAAAATAAGATAATAAATATACATGTAACTGCACACTTCATGGATAACTACTACGGACTATGAATACACCCACAGAGTCTGCAGGGAAATACTTTAGCTGCTTGCAGTGATGCACTGATGGGGGGGGGGGGGGGCAGGTATAATGATTTCACCCCATAAAAAAGTGTGAACTACCTGGCAGAAAAGGTCACAGTTGATGTAAAATGCAAAACTGATAGCTCAGTATACTGGAACTGCTATTAAACATTTGTAGATACCCACATAATCCATTACATATTAAATATAGTTATTCCGATATAGTCTATATTTGCTAGAATCTAATAAATAAATAAAAACTACCTGTAGTATCATATGATGAAAAGGTATATTAAGCAAGTTTAGGCTGCTGGTCAGGAAATAATATGAAGTTTTTCATTGCAGTCTAGGTATAAATGCAGAATGTAGTGGTTATTAATTAAAAATCAATAGTTTTTTTTTTTTTTACCCGAAATGCACGATGTCTGTGCATCTGCACTGTACCTAGAACCACTAATACTAGTGCTAGCCCCTTTAGTTGCCAAAGAGCTCACAGAATATTAAACAAGCCCAAATAATTAAACTTTAGAATTGTTTAGTTAGCTTTCAGTATAATGAAATAAATCTGTTAAGCAAATCTAAACAATGTAATTTCCAATATATGTCATAACAAATATACAAACTTGAAGCAGTCTTCACCTTGCCGGACCTTGTATTGTACAGTGTGCTTGAGATGACTAAAGCAGAATCTGTAAATAATTATCCCAAAATAACTGTACAGCAGGGATCATCTTGTAAATAGCCATTGGGAGAGGGGATCAGTACAATATCTTCATTGGAAAAAGCCATTGTCTTTAGATGAAAATCTGTTATCCTTCTACTGTTTAAAAAATGCTGTTATCTAGCAGAGGACATGCATGTGCAGGAATCCAAGCTAGCAGGACTTGCAGGTAAGTCTTATAAGGTGACAATACATTGATCTAAGTTAACAGGCATCAGTGAGGAGGTGCTGGAAAATGTCTGACTCGGGTATCAATAACTCAATAACAATATTAGATACACAGTGATGAAGCCTTTGTCTGCACCTACTGTCTGAATGCTGTGCTCTGCAGTATTCTGCTTGGATTCCTTAGCTGGGGCATGATAGTCCCATATAGCAAAGTGCATTTTTTTATTTCTCTTTTTAGAGTTACATAGACTATGTCAGTGTGTCAGAGACAACATACGTTTTGTGATGATTCTTTATTTGCTTCAGACTCCAAGCCTTAGCTAGGCAGATGATCTACTTACATTTAAAACTTTGGGGGGCAGACCAACCACTGTTGGTAAAATGTACTGAAATTTATATGACAAAGGACACATTGCAATTGCCAGAAACTGATAGACACCAATACATAAATTCATATATATCAGAACACATGATAAAGGTTCACATAAGAAATATAAATGTGAAGGACTTCTAAGTTAGGTATCAGAGAAGTGATTAGCTCTTACTGTGCTTATATTCTGTGTTTAGGTGTGTTGTATCAAAATGAGTCATCGTGGACTTTTAAGTGATGTGACCTTTTTATGACTTTTCTTTGAAATGCCAAAATAAACCATAAATAAATAATAACAGAGAAACAAGAAAGTTTCTTTGTGATTTTTCAGTCATGGTGATTAAATAGCTAACTACAGAGACAGAGCACAAGCTTCAGACTTTCTCAGGGTACAGAGCGGGTACTTTGGTTAGAACCTTATGTCAAGACATTTAATAAAATAACACCTTTATACTCCAGTCTTCTAATATCTCTATTTCAACACATGTAAGTCTAAATGTGTAATCTATGTACAGAATTTATAAAACAAGGATATTTCAGCTGTACAGCTTAGGAATACTACCAGAGGTAAACAACTCTATACTTTGGACAATGCAGTATGCTGCTGTGCCAATGTATTAATGTTGGATCATGTGAATGCACAATAAATCACGCAGCTTTTATACTATGAATAAGCTAGAGTAATGTGTAGCAGAATCATATAATACATTGAGTCAATCCATTATGTATTGCATACATGTGGCAGTTTTCTAATTTATAGCTGCTACAATTAGCTCAGCACAGCTACTTCTTTCTCCGTATCATCTCATTGTTCAAGTTTCTTTATTGCTCAGTGACAAAAATCTATTAACTTGCTTGGAATTTGTCTCTATGTTTATTTATTTATTTTTGTGAATATATTTTTTACCAGGTCTGTATGCTACAATTTCTGTTTTATGCGTTTTCTGAAAAAAAAGTTAAATGATATATCATGATAATGTATTAGGTCAGAAGTGCAAAGGCCAGGTGCTTGAAAATTTGTACTAGACCAAAAAAGCAGCTTTCCTGAATGAGGTCAGCTCAGACATGGAATGCCCTTGCTCCAAGACAGAGAGAGAAGATGGAAATAATTATATATTTTTGGATGGGTGTTAAGGTTTATATAATCAAGGCTCAACTCAGTGAAATATAATCAGATAAGCTTATTACTCCCCCATGAAAGGAAGCTTGCCATCTGCACCCCTTAAGTAATATAACTAATTCTGAAGTACAAAAATGTTGTGTTATATTGTAGAAACTTACTTTCAGAGAGTACCAAGTCATTGACTCAGATTTGTATGGCTGAGTCTTATTGAATTCAGACATGCTCACAAAACCAAATACCATTTGGATTTGCAGGGGATGAGGCCATCAACAGAGGTTTGTAGAAGGCAAAAATCCAAGTTCAAATACTGTGTCATAGTGACAGAATATAAATGGAGAGATATGGACAGCTGACCTGGGCTCAGAGCACTAGGGGGCCATGTTCAACTCACTAGAAAGTAGTAAGACATTGCAGCTGTAGCTGATTTGAACAGGCTAGCTTTGCATTGTTTTCCTTATTTTGTAACATAAAGAAAGATGATTGCCATGTTTCTTTACTTGAAAATACATAAGCACCCTGCAACACTAGTATTTAAATAGTCACAGCTGCAGTTAGGAGGATTGAGGATAAGGAAGCCCTGGTAAAAGCACACTGATGTGTGCTGTAATGAAGGAGGCACTTTAATTTTTATAAGCTGATTCTATCATTATGAAGGGATTATCAGAGATGTAATAATCCCTCTAACAGAACAGCTTTTGTTCGACCTCCAAGAGGAGAAGTTCAGTTGCCTGGTGAGTAAAACCCACTCTAATGAGTGAATTGTTGCCATTCACAGATTATACTGTGACTGACAAAGTTTCATCCAAAGCCAGTAATGCAGCCAGGAGTTTTATACATTTCATACAGGATTTCCTTTGTGAGGATGCAGCCATTCTCCGTGTTCTTGGCTGAGTGCATTGTCATTTTCTGAGAACATTTCAGAAACATTACTGTAAGTACAACACAAAACAGTATACTTTACCTTTTCCCCTCTGATTGTGCTAATTTCATTCAGCTAGTATACTGTACATCTTGTAACTCAGTGTTGCTATGGTAAAGGCTAAAATGGATAATTTTGGATTAGTCCACTACCACTGTTATCAAACAGTTAATAAAAGGAGTCATAAGTGCATTAACAGTTGCTCACTGTCTGCTGTTTATATTGCACTTCCTCTTCTTTTAAGAATATCAGCAAGTTTCACCAGTGTACTGTAGGGAAGGTTGGCACACCTTACACTTGACCAATCAGTTCACTGACTTTCTGCTCTTTTTCCATCCAAATCTAATTGATTTGTGCAATAGAACCAAGAAGGAGCAGAAGGCAGAAAGCATGTAAATATTAAACAGTAAAAGGATGGCAGTAGTAGAACAAAAGATCAGTAGATTTAGTTGTGTGTTATAAGTTTTTTTCTTTCTTCATTTTCTTTTCTTACATTAATCCTCACTGGCAAATAGATAGCAGTGGATGGCTTTGCAGAGCAAGTGCTTTGCTGCTGAGTTTTTTTAATCCAGATCAGTGGGTCTTTATCAAAAGCTCTATTAGGCAATATATTTGCATTCAAATGAATGTCTACATATGAAAAGAGTCCCAGCTCATAATCCCCTCGATATGTTTGTCAGAAGGGAGTCGGCAACATTTAAAATAACAAGGTGTGTTAAGCCTGCTCCTAAAATGCATAGTATTTCTTGTTAAAATTTGATCATAAGCAAGTATCTTGGCTTTAGTGAATATGGAATTTAGTAAAATGTGATATATATATATATATATATATATATATATATATATATATATATATATATATATATATACACACACACATACACACACATATATATCTGTGTGTGTGTGTGTGTGTGTGTGTGTGTGTGTGTGTGTGTGTGTGTGTGTGTGTGTGTGTATGTGTGTATATAAAGAAGGTGAAATGTTAATAGACCTAAGTGATAAATCAACATGTATGTGAGAGGTTTAGAGAATAGTTGGTCATTTTAAGGAATAATGAATGCATGATAATCACTGTTGGACAGTTGTATTTTCCTGTCATTTTCTAACAGTTTATGTTGACTTACTGCCTTGGTGAAGTGAATGGCCAGGTGCGGGACTGTGGTAGAGATTTGCATGTGAAAATATAATAGCATGATGTGATATTTGCTAATGGGTGTGTGATATTAATAGAAGCTGAGTGATTCTTTATATTATTTACAAATGAGGGTCTGGAGAAGATGTTGGCAAGGCCTTAGACAGAATTATTACATATCAGCTTTCTAGTTTAACAGACAAATAATATGATTGCCTGGTAGCCAAATTAGATTTTTTTCCCTTGATATATGCAGATTTTGCTGCATCACTAGCATTGTATCAGATTCTTTTAACATCTACATTTTGTTGAAGTTTTGGACATTGGAAGATTGTTTCAGCAGTCCATCAAGGTTCTTTCTTGGTAAAGAAACTAATAATTTAATCCATTTAAGCTTATGTTGACTCATTAAGAAGGAGCAAAGATATTGACAAATATATGTAAACCTGTAGTGAGGTTGTTTTGTCTGTATATCTGGCTTCATACAACAATATCTATTTTCATAAAAAGGGAGTTTTTTGGATTTTTGGGAAAAGAATTCTCAGTGATGATATTTTTGTGAGGACAGTTTGTTATAATGAGGTAATGATCACTTAAGACAGGGGGAGTCCTTAGCATTTATGTATGAGGGGAAGAGAGAAGATGCTATCAAATTAAGTAGTATGGCATGTGGGCATATTTGGGCTTTACTAGATGAACATGTTAATGTCCTGTTATAGCTGTTAGTTTTAAGTGGGCACTAGAGTACTAATAGATTGTGGCAAACAGTTTTTAATGGTATGTGTGACATAGTTACCCTGATCATAAGATGGATTATGCAGATGAACTGCTGTAAATTTGTTCATATGCCTTTATTCAGTCAGTGATCCATTATTAAAGGAGAATAGTAGGTGGCTGGAAAGCAGTCAGTTTGTTTAAAGAATGCAACTTAAATACAGTATTGTGTAGGCATTGAAATACATTACTGTGGCCATTATGTTTTATCATAATCATATGCCCAAAGTGTACTCAATGAGAAGAGTGGCTATAACAGTTGTGTGGGGGTAGGCGGCATCTGTGGATGAAGGTAACTTGCCATCTAGTCATTTGCTCATTTTAAATGGGCATCCTATCTACTCTGTTATTTGTATTGTGACAGAAGTATGCCTAATACTTTTATTTTAAATGTTTGCTATTATAAACTAGATGGTTCTTTATAAATTATAAGCATTTTTGGTCATCTTTGGGGAAGGTTTGAATCCATTGCTTTAGTTAGCACTTCAAAATCAGCTAGAAACATAAAACAACAAAGAGACATAAATCCTTACTTGGACTATACTTAGCTTAAACATTCATTTAAACTGTAACCATGATGCTTCAAGTGTTTGAATGAATGGGCTTACAACAATCGAAAACTAATTTGCCATCAATTTCTTCTCCAGAAAAAGAAACATCTAGCAAAAGGTTCAAATCAATAAACAAAGAAGAAAAAAGAAATTCACAAGCAAAAATTAAACCTGATAAATCATTTATGCTACAGGATTTAAAAGCTGCTCTTCAACCTTTACAATAGGTTATCAAGCAGATGTCAGACAAGCTAAGGTAAAATTATTTCTTTGCTGGAAGAAAATATATTACATCATAAGTTGAACATCATTCTCAAATGCATATGAAAGTCACTGTTATCATTAATGAAAAGCTGTTAGACTTACACTAATCAGGCAAAATAATGTCCTTATCAGAGGCTTGTCAAAAATAGAGCAATCTACCTTACTACAAATATTATTTTAAATTTTTGAAGCTTTATTGGAAGATCAAAAAACAGCTGATATCATTATTGAATATACACACAGAATACGTGTAATCTTACAACAAGCAGACAGACCCATATAAGTTTATGTCAAAATACTAAATCACCAAGATGTGATAAAAATTTTTGCAGTTGCAAAACAGAAACAAGAACTGACCTGGCAAGGTAACAGATTAAAATCTG
The DNA here is from genome assembly GCF_019279795.1 of Protopterus annectens. NCBI lineage: Eukaryota > Metazoa > Chordata > Ceratodontiformes > Protopteridae > Protopterus > Protopterus annectens. The sequence goes on from NC_056726.1 coordinate 378,739,892, forward strand.
TACAAGACCTTTGTATGCAAAGTAAATTACTGCGACAAAAGCATTCAGCATTTCAATCATAGCTCATTAATAACAAAATTAAATTTCAAATGCACTATCCAACTGCACTGTCATTCAGTAATAAAAGCAGTAAGTATTCCATAAACTCAGAGTTAATGCCAAAACTATTTCATGAACATTTTTGCCTTCAAACCTGACTAATTCCATACACGGCACACAGGATCCAAAGCAAAATAGTCCAAAAGCAGGCAGTAAAATAAAGTTCTTTTAATTCCAAAACAGCACTGTTTGGAATTATGTGCTGTTTTGGAATTAAAAGAACTTTATTTTACTGCCTGCTTTTGGATTATTTTGCTTCGGATCCTGTGTGCCGTGGATTGTTTTATTCTTGGTTTGGTTTCGTTTTTTACGTTCCTGACTAATTCCATCATGTAATTGTAACACATACCTGAAGTCATGTAACTTTTGGCTAGATTACACCACTGATAGGGTTTGGTGTGTAGTCATAGTTGTTCACAGTTCATATCAGCATTTGGAAATAAAGGCCATTGTGTTCAATGTTACATGTTTTTCCTTCCAGCATTAAACAACTGTATTTTCTAGGGAGCATCCTGTTTCCTCACTGGAGCCTTTTCTGAGATGTGAATGCTTCCTGACCTGGTCAAGGTGGTGAACTCTGTGTTAAGTCCAAGATGTTTACTCTGCTTTTTCTTTTTTGCTTCTCTTATAGCTAGCAATTTACAACTCATACCACCAATAAACTTTGTTATGACTTATCTACATTGAAACTTAGTGGTGGATATCCATGCAAGGTACAGCCTAGACCATTGCAGTGTTGTTACAGTTAGCTATTTAGAAATATGTTTCGAACCTTGATCTTATCTGTCACTCATTTGCAATGTAATTCTATATCCCATTAAAATGTTCTACTGTTGATAAATATGTTTATTTAGTGTTGTGGAATTTATGAATCACAGTTCGCATACATGCATTGGAAAATATTCCCTCTCTCCCTCTCTCTACTGTTCCTAACTCAAATTGTTAATACTATGTACATTGCAAGTGCTTATTTTGTTGCTCATGTTAACTCAGTTTTAGCCTGTCTCAGCAATTTTATACTAAATTACTTTAATGGGTTATCAGTATTGGCATTGTTATGAATTGTAAAATTCATTTTTGTATGTAATCAATAATATTTAAACTTGGTTTGCTAATTTTAGGTTACTATTTATTTTTCCTACTTATATTAAAACTAATTGTAAAGTTGTAATTTCAGATAGTAGCTATTTGAAATGTTAGGACCCACCACAGTGAGTTCTGAAACATGAAGACTGAATGGCTGAAAGAAATGCACTAACATGTATTATGTCTGAGATGGTCATTTCCTGGAATATTCCATTTTCTCTAAGGTATGGCATTCTTGGAGTTAATAGATATAACTTTAGGGGATTAAAGGAGAAAAGGGGATTTAAAATTTGCTTTTCTCCTGCATTTTCAATCTTTTTTTTTCCTGCATGTTGGCACTGGGCATTTGGAGGGCCAACATTTCAATATGGAACTATTTTGGACTCTATAATTGACTTAACATAAACTAGTCTTGCTGTTTCTATCAGGAATTTTTCTGTGGTCATTATAGTTTATAAGCGATTTAGAATACCTTATCATTTTGGCTTATTTTATTTTTCACCTTCCTCATTTAGCTATCCCCTCATACAAACATTTATATTTCTTCTTCTTGATTTTTTTACCTTCCAGATATTTTAATATTTTCATTTAATAATATTAACTCTGTTATCATAATAAATCCAAACTATACATAGAGCTGTTCTATATGGGTAAGGATTACTATTTTGGCAGAATGTAATACGTCTCTTACAAGTTTATTTTTTGAAGTATGTATTCAAAATTTTTATAGCTCAATTGGGTCCATTTCTTTGCTACACAAGCAGTAATTCTCAACTCATGACTGGTCCCTCAATTGTCTGTTTTTATATCTCTACCCTCCTTAGGATTTATGGGGTTAGGCCCAATGAGTTAGTGAGAAGAGTCTCATATTGGATGTTGTCCTGACTTTTTATGCTTAAATGTTTTGTGAAGCACTTGATCAAATTCAGGCTTTAACTTTAAAGAAGTTACACCATTTCTCCATACTTTTAATTTATCCAAATAAACCAATGAATGTTTTGGCTGTACCTACATTTTTTATCTAGTTTTACTATCTTCTCACACTTCTCTTTTAGTTACTGCCTGTAAAATGTGGTCTTTGGATTGTAAATAGAATTCAGCAATAAAAAAGAAGAAAATATTTCTCCACTTACAATTTAGTTAAAAAAATATTATATTTTACTCAGGAAACACATACACTTGATGAGAGATAAAATTATATTAATAAAATGGTTGAGATGTATAATTGCTACAGCAAAGGATATAATAGTCTTAGAGTTGCTATTCTTATTAAATCTTCTTTTCAGAACTTAATTTTAAAAAGTAAAACTGATCTTAAAGGTAGATTGTGCCATGCAGTTTGCAACAACAGCATATTGATAAATCTGTTTTCTTATTAAATGTACATACACCAAAATGAATTTATAATACAAATCTACAACTTATTAAACAAATTTCAGAAGCACTACTACATTATTGGTGGGGATTGTAATTCTGTAACTGATCCAATAAATGACAGGTCAAACTGTACTAAATCTTAGAATATAAATGCTTCACCTGCTGTTACTGATTTAATTACTGATAATAAACAAATAAATAAAAAAATACTTGTCACGTAAATCCGACTCTGTAAAACACAAGTATACTTATTTTTTACACTGTCATGAAATGTGGTCCAGAGTAGACTTTTTCTTAATCTATAACAAACTTGGTGAGGCAAAAGTACATTATAGCACTGAACCCAGATATTTTTCTGATTACACAAAGATCAAACTAACTGTAGAGTGGAATACTTGGACACATATTAAAACTAACAGCTATAACAGGACATTAAATCCAACTTTACTCCAAAAAGACGATGTAAAAAGAGATAGTGGCCCGTTTGGATGACTTCTATTTAAATATAGACAATTTTGAAATTATTCTTGATATTTAATGGGACTGGTCTTAAATCTCAAATAAAGGGATTCTCATAAACCCAGCTTCATATTACAAAATTATCTAGACACAAAGAGAATTTTCTAATATTAAGAATTTTATATTTATAAATTAAACAATCCATAGCCTGGAACTGGATAGTCAAATCAAATCCTTGTAAGTAGAAATAAATATTATTTATGTGTCCCAGTCTTCTTGGTATGATACCAAAAGCCTAGCCAAGTAGAATCAGTTTTACCTCCATCTAAATTCCTTGCAAGATTAATCACTGATAAAAACATCCTTTCATTAATAAAATAAATAGAATATAAAGGTAAAATTGCCAATGCACTCAATTATATTATGGACATTTAATAATGAGAATGAGTTAGCTAACTATTTACGCCAATTAGACTTTCAAAAATTGAATCAAGATCAGGAAAGCTATCTGTCTAAACCCTTCTCTATACAAGAAAGTGTAAACATAGTCAGCAACTTAAGGGGTGGCAAAGCACCTAGTTCAGATGGGTTTACCACTGAATTTTAATAAAGTTTTATAAACATCATGTCCAAAATTTCCTTAAAATGATTACCAAGGGAATTCCTGATCTTAATTTAAATTTATTTAAGATTCTAGTCATTCCCATACCTAACTTAAATTCTAAAGCTCCTGCAAACTATAGACTCATTAAGCTTATAAATGTGGACTTAAAAGTGATGCTTCTCTCCTAGCTGATAAATTCAAAATTATTCTTTCCTCTATCCAGCCATCCTCAACCCATTTTTCCCATTTTTGCAGGTGGGGTTAAGATGTCACTTCAACAGTAATCATCTAGATCTAAGGTTTACATGACTGGGTGCCTATTTCTGTCACTATAGTTCATACACATCACTCACTCACAATGCACAATCACACCTATGGCCAACTTAGAGTGCCCAATCCACCTACTGCATGTCTTTTCAATGTGGGAAGAAACTGGACCACTAGGAGGAAACCCACACAAAGACAGAGAGGACATGCAGACTCCACACAGAAGGCAACCCAGATAAGAATCAAACTGTGAAACTTCTTGCTGTGAGGGTACAGTGCTATCTGCTGCATTATATTCTTTCCTCTAGCAACTCACACTATCAGTGTTTTTACAATCAAGAAAAATTAGTGCTCATACATTAACTCTGAAATCCATCTAGGTATTGAATAACAAAATAAATAACCTGTTTGTATCTGTTGTTGATCCCTTGAAAGAATGTGATCAGATTAATTTGGTGTTTTTTATTTACTATTATGTATTATTTTGGCTTTTCCTCAATACTTCTTGAGAGCTACTCAGGTTTTATACGTTAATGCCTCCACCCAACTGCCTATAAATAAAGTTGTTTCTTGTTCTGTTCCTATTAAAAATGGGGCCCCATCTCCTTTTATATTTAACCTGTATATAAAACTCCCTGTTTATGTATTCAACACAGAAAACATTCTATAAAATTGCTATGATCTCTAATATGACAATCACCCCTATGATGCTAGTAGCTGATATAAGTAAAGTCAGACTTGCATAGAACTATAAAATCTATTCAACTCTATTAAAATGCTCAAACTATAAATTAAATCTGAATACGTATACTTTATTTCCATTACATTCAAATTATAATATGACAGATGTCATAGAACACAGTGAAATAAAATGTAGTTTTTCTTTGAAGTATTTAGTGGCACTGTTTAATCAAAATCTAACTTGTAATTACCAAAACAATAGTTGGACAAATATTACAAATTATCTGAAAAGATGGGACAAGTTAAAGTTTACCTTCCCTTCCGGAATAACCATCATTAAAATGAATATTTTCTTAAGACATCTGTTTCATTTTCTTTCTTTCTTTTATGTACTAACAAATATGTTCTTTAAGGTTATTACTTTGCATATTAGCAAATTTATTTGGTCACCAAAATCTATACACGTAGCTTACAACAAGCTAACTTTACCTACAAATCATGGTGGAATGGGCTTACTGGACTTCTTTGTGCACTATTTAATTATTAATGCTAACAGACTTTAAAAAACTATGAACTATTCTCCACAGTCAAATAAAGGGAATCCATTATGTGTTAAAATCTAGCATAACCCCTTGTTTATCTACAGTTGTAATCCCCTCTCTCTTTGATTTTTAAAACAAAAAAGACCTCAAGAAACTCAAGCTACGTATTGTTTTCATTAGTGAAATTATTATGCTTCACAAACTAATATTCTGAACTTGGAAATTCTTTTGATATATTTCAATCAAATAATTTGTACCCAAACTGTAAACTAAATAACCAAGTGTTAGACTGATCCTCTTTTTCTTTAATTAAACATAAAATACTCTTGGATTTTGTATCACTTAAATCATCTTCAGTAAAATTTACCTGGGGATACTGTCCTATACTAAATCAAAATAACTACCAATTTCAACAGAAATATCAGACCTGTCAACATGAATTTACTAAAATAAACTTCATTAAATAGCTAATGTTATTATCTGATATCAGAAAAAATGTTTTTAATACTTATAAACTGTTTCTAAATTATAAATGTCAAGATAAGGAATCTTATTCATCCTTCTGGTCGTCAACAAATTAATCACTTGAAGTTAAAGAAGTATAAAGAACAATCCAACTAAAGGTTAAAGTGATCCCACTAAAAGGCACATTAAATTCAATGTATGATCTTACACAATGCATACATGACTCGATTTAAAAAAGATAGATATTTTACTACTAGCCATCCTCATACAGTGCATGTGGCTTAGATAAAGCAAATGTACTATAGCAATAACCCACGCCTGGGTGTAGGTAATGCTGGATTTACCCATGGTTGGTGTGGTTTGGTCACGAGGGCAAAGCCCGAGTGGCCAAACAAAGACAACCGTGGGTAAATCCAGCATTACCCACACCTAGAAGTGGATTATTGCTATTATACAATGACATTATTTAAGAAAAAAAAATTACTTTTCTTAAATAATGGCATTGTATAATGCCTCCTTGCTGCCCTTTCGCAGCTGTCTGGTATTCTGCGGCAGCTCTGATGTACTGTGCATGCGTATGCTTATGCAGTACATCAGAGCTGTGGGTGGAAGCAACAGAGAAAGCAAGATCTCTGTTGCTTCTTACAAAGTGTCTCGCTATGTTAAACTCTTTTAACATAGCAAGACAGTGTCTAAAAAGCAACGGAGGTCTTATACTAATGGAAAAAGTCCGGGAGACAGGACCTTTTTCCATAAGTATAAGTCTGATTTACAATGTGCAAGCTGACCGATCAATGTGCACATTTTGGAATATTAATGGGGGTCATTGTATAATGCATATTTTTAAACATGTAAGTTTTCATAACAACCTTAGAACACCTTTAAACATGACTAATCATACTGGGATATCATAAGAATACTCTCTTCTGGCAATTCACTATTCTTTACATCCCCCTGAATGGTTATTTTCAAAAGATCTTCTTATATTGATAAACTTTTTTATGCTAATGAAAATTCTACATAGCCCAAAACAGACTCAGTCATAAAGTCTTAAATTAGAATTGTTTCAAAGAAACAGTTATTAAATACATTAAAGAGCATAAAACAATACCACCAGGGAATATACAGAAATCTATTCTCTTGGAAAGTTGGGCTAAACTTCTTGATAGTTATTTAACTATTTGTTTCAGGGTCATAGTCTTATATTTATTTGTGCAAGCCAGTTTAGACATTTACATATACTCTTTGGTATCTAAATTCAGAATTTCCCTTGCCTCAGTTTATGTTGTTTCTTTCCTCTTATATCTATTTACTAAAACTGCAGTGATTATCCCATACTCCTTTTTTGTGTAACTTATAAAAGAATTAGATGTTTAAGCACACAGCACTGTTGTATAGTGTGTGTGTGTGTGTGTGTGTGTGTGTGTGTGTGTGTGTGTGTGTGTGTGTGTGTGTATGTATGTATGTATATATATATATATATATATATATATATATATATATATTATTTCTGCTTTTAGTTTTCCTCTTTGTTTTTTGTTTTTTTTTGTCCTTCAGTGCTGTTGTTTATTGGTAAATAATATGAAACTGAAATAACTAATATTTGAAAAAAAAACAATACTGCTGTCTGCATGCCTTCAATTCACCACTCTTTGTGTTATTATAAATCTTTTCTGCCTTCTCTGCTGCAGTTGCTGGTTTGTGTTCCAAATATGTTTACCCCACCCATCCCCTGGCATTCATTTTGCTGAAGATCTTATTGTATTTTTCCTCCTGGCTATACCACTTTAAGGCAAGATCGTCTTAACAAAAAGGGTGGGGGAGTGGCCTTACTATACAAATCCCAACTGCAGGTGGCCTTAATTGACTCCCTGCCTCCCTCCCCAGCCAATGCTGAAATACTCTGTAGCAAACTCCAAGTAAATAAGAGCAAAGCCATTTATATAATATGTTCCTATATCCCTCCAGGCAATAACTTAAACACACTTGAAAATATTCTTAGCTGGGTCTCCTGTAGCTTTCCTCAAGAAACCATAATCTTAGGAGACTTTAATATTGATTGGAACTCCTGCATCTCTCCCAAACCTACCTTTCACCTCAATCTCTTTAACTTTCAACAAACCATAAACTCCCCTACTAGAATTCACAAATCAACCAATAAACAAGCCATCCTGGACTGGATATTGATCAACAACAATCCCCTCTCATATAAAACCGGAATACTCCCAGACAATATCAGCGACCATCTCCTCACCTACATCACTAAACAAAAAAATAACAATCTCAAACAGGCTACTTATCGTACTGTACGTAACAAAAAAAACTTTAACCTGCCTACTTTCCTTAATGAACTCAAAGAATGTAACTGGTCAGCTCTAAAACACCTCCCATTTGATGAAGAAGTTACCCATTTCATTAACACTTTCCTACAAATTCTCCAGTGTCATGCCCCCTCTCGCTTAATTAGAATAGGATCCAAAGCTGCCCCTTGGCTTTCCAAAAAAAACAAACAAACAATGCTAGCTAGGAATAAACTATGGACAAAATGGAGAACCACTAAAAACCCAACTGACCATCAAAACTTCAAACACCTTAGAAATACTACAAAAAAAATCACCTATCTTGATAAAAAAAAATATTACCTTCAATATCATCAAAACCAAAATCACAACCCCAAAAAATTCTGGTCAGGAATCAATAAACTGCTCCATCCAGGGAATACCAAAACACCTACACCAGCTATCTTAGCTCAGACCCCACCCAATATAATAGCCAATACATTCAACAACTTCTTCTCTGAAACAGTCACCTCTCTAGCAAACACCATGACTCCCCTCCCTTCCCTTCAAAAGACCTCTCCTCAAAATAACACCCCCACTCTAAAATTTAGTACAGTCTCCACAACCCACATATGTAAGTTACTCTCTAAACTTAAACCATGCACCCCTTCAGCCGACAAACTACCAGCTGAATAATTGCAACTGGCAGCAGCAGAACTAGCTTACCCAGTCTTCATCTTAATTAACAGAACAATAACCGAATCTACTATTCCATCCTGCTGGAAAGTCTCCCATATCATTCCTCTGCATAAAGGAGGTAACACTAATGAACTTTCTAATTTCTGGCCTATAGCCCTACTATCTCCACTATCTAAAATTATGGAACGTTGTATACACCATCAACTCTTACATCATCTTTTGTAAAATAGCCTACTCGTAGACTCCCAACATGGTTTTAGGCCCTACCATAGTACTTCCACTGCCCTTCTCTCCTTCACAGACATGATCAACAAAAATCGCAATAACAACCTTTTCTCCTCTGCCTTATTCCTGGACCTCTCAAAAGCCTTTGATATGGTCAACCATCAACTTCTCCTAGATACTTTGAAATCTCTCTCACTTGACTCTTTGGCATTACAGTGGTTTGACTCTTATTTGAAAGATAGAAAACAAGCAGTCCTCTGGGACAGCCATATATCCTCTCAGCTCCCAGTCACTATCAGTGTCCCTCAAGGATCCATCTTAGGTCCCCTCCTCTTCTCCATATTTATAAATAACCTGTCTACTTCACTCCCGACATCCACTTGTATTCAGTATGCTGATGATTCAACTCTCATCTGTTCTGCTTTATCTCCAGAAGAACTTCACTCTTCCACCCAAAAAGTCTTTACGGCAGCAGAAAAATGGTTCCAACATATCTGTCTCCTCCTTAATCCCAAAAAAAACAAATTACTACTTTTTACCCCAACCCTTAAATCTGCCCCAATCTCCTTTTCCATTGTGTCTGGCAATGGCACTATCATTAAACCTGATTGTTCCACTAAACTACTAGGCGTTACTATAGACAATCAACTAAACTTTGACTGCCACATTGATCTAACCATCAAGGCTGTTAATAAAAGATAGGTGCCCTCTATAGACTTAAGCCCTTTCTTACTGCAACCACCAGAGTGTCTCTTGCCCAAACTCATCTCATCTCTACACTATTGTATGCCTCTCCATCATTTATCAACATTTCAAAAGCTAACCTTCAGAAACTTGCCACAGCCTACCATAGTATTGCCAGGTTTGCCACAGGTTCCCCATTCCGTACTCACCATTGTCTTAATCTCAAAAACCTTAACTGGCTTGAACTTCAAAATCTAATTCTCCTACATCAATTAGTCATCATTTATAAAATTCTCCATTACCACTCTAATACACCCATACTTAATAACCTCATTGCCCCATACAAGAATCTTACTTCCCTTCGCTCAGCCAGCAAACTTCTAGTAGCTACTCTCAAATCTCAGAATAAAGCAGGTGACTCCTTATTTGCTAATGCTGTTGGCTCATACTGGAATAAACTTCCCATAGAACTGACCACTTTAGGCTCATCTCACCTTTTCAAAAAACAACTAAGAAACTATTTTCAATCCCACTGGCTATGCCCTTGCTCTAATCCTGACTGAGCTCAGCAAACAATCCCTCTCTACAGTCCTTTCCATTCACTTCTACTTGCCTCTATCACTACTTCTATCCCTCCAATGTAGTGCACCTAGCGACCCACCTGCTTATTAATTTTCCTATACTATCTATTCTCCTTTTACTTGATATATCACTGCAACCTGTCATCTCTCCTTTTATTTAACCTAGATGCTGATCACTTCTGTGCAAATCTCTATCCTAAAACTAGTGCCCCGGCACAACATGTTTTATCCTAATTTGTTAATGGTGTAAATATTTATAGACTCTTTATGTGTTACTATTTTCTCTCTTCTTCATTTTTTAGCAGTACTACTCTTGCAAATATTATGGGATAATGATTCCTCACTATTGTTTAGTTCTTGTTAAACTGCCTCTGCATTGTTACTATACTACATGATAATGTTCCTTTATTTGCTTCTATGTTTTGTATATTTTTTGTTTATTGTAAGTTACTAGTATATAGTGGAGCTTTTCTCCTCGGGCCTCTGCTGAAAATGGACATGTATCCAGCCAGACTAGCCCGGTCAACAAATGTAAAATAAAATAAAATAAATAAATAAAATTATTCTCACCTTCATTTCAGTGTTAGCAATTTTACTTGTTAGCATCTGTTTATTCTAATCTCAGTATTCTCCCTTCCTGCTGCTTTCATTTTGTGATCCACAGACCCTTATTCCTTATTTGTTTCACATCTTCCTCCCCTTATCTTGATTAGCAATATAGTTATCCATTCTCTGAATAGTCTTTATGGAGAGACAGAAACAGCAAAAAAGGAGAGTAACATTATTCATCCTCAGACCTTGGTAAGTTTCTTTACATGAGGGACCCTTGTTCTACACAATCTCACCTGGACATTATTGATATTTAGACTGTATTATGGCATTATTACAGAAAATATAGATGATAGAAATGAAAAATAATACTGGGAACATTGGTACCTGTACAAAAAACTACCTACTCTTGGCATTGGCATTGGTGCTGGTGCAATGATGGGAAAAAGGTATAGAATCCTCAGAATATGTAAATATTCTTACTAAAAGGTTAGGCCATGCCATGAGTGCTTCTCCAACTGTGTTTTAAGGAATCAATAGTCCAGAAAAATACAAAAAATATGATAGGCCTAGCAAGAAGCAAGAAGCATTGTGGCAACAAAGTATACTGCAGTGGATAAGAAAGACATGTTTTCTTCTATTAGGTAAATAGCAAAGAATTTACACACTGAGGATATATAGGAAGAACAAGAAAGAAGTTACAGAGGAGGAAATAACTGCACCAAAAATATTAAAAGACACAGGTAAATTTTAAAATCTTTAAAAAAATAAAACAGAACAAGACAATATATAGACAAAGACACATTAGGCTATCTAGAAAAAAGATATGACTTAAGAAGTGCTGCAAAAAAGGTATCAAAAATCAAAAGCTATAAAAACTGATTAAAAATATGGGCATGAGAAAGAAAAGAGATAAGATATAGTGCTATTCAGACCCAAAGATATTCAAAAATCTATACAGCCAAAGACATCTGGACATGGTAAATTTTAATGAAAGAATAAAAACACAAAAGTGGAATATATTGTGCATCAAAACGTTTAGTGATGCAGATAAGAAATAAATCAAAATTAGATGATAGACCAAATCAGAAGTAAAGGGTTTAGTGTGCAGTCTCCAGTACAGGGAATATAGGTTTATAGGTTGGTTCATAGGTTCATAGGTTCATAGGTTGGTACTAGGCTATCAGCCCTAGGGCCTATACAAGCCTAGCCATAACAATTCCCTGGCTATTTCTTCCCACACTATTTACTTCCCTGGACCCCTGTCTAGCAGGGCGACTGACGTGATCCCCAGGGTGAATTTCCTTTCTCCCATCCAGTCGTCAAGGTTCCTTTTGAAGAGGGCCAAAGTGGCACTCTGCTTGACATGTATGGGCAATCTATTCCAGAGTCTGGGGAGTCTCTGGGTCAAGAACCTATCCCTCCAGCATGTTTTGTTCATTGTGATGACCAGGTTTAGATCCCTGGAGCATGTGGCTCTGAGGGATTGGGATTTCTTTAAGTGTAGCATGTCCAACAGCTCTGGGTTTGACATGACCTTGTATGTTAACAGCATGATGAGTCAGCGAATACCCAGCATCTGCAGCAACAGACAGACTAGGATACTTTTGGAAAAAATACACCACAAGGTGACATTTTAGAACCTGCTTAGTCAAGAAGAGAATGATCTAAGCAAAGATCTGCCTCACTGAGTAGAAATGGGCAAACATGTTAAGATAGATAGATAAGAGAAAGAGACTACAGAAAGTGAATAAGAGCTAAAGTATTAAAAGACTGACAAAACAGGTGAACTCAATAATTGGGAATATTAAGACAGACTTGTGATATAATAGAAATAAATAGCACATACTACTATGGATATAAACTAATAACAGATAAAATCACAAAAATCAGATGTATAGCTAGCTTGTGACAAATAGTGCAGCGACACTGGGTGAAAAATGTCAAGGGTCATGACTGGCAGATGCCATGCTAATCTGATCTATCTTCAGTGCATTACCAGCATTCAGAAATGAATTCCAGTATTGCATTTGCAAACAAAATGAAAGCACTTTGTCACTTAGTGCTCCTTGTGTGGTATAAACTGTTGTAACTCATTTTATAAACGTAGCAAACAGCTGCATTTAAATGGAAAGAAGAGTGTTTTGGTTTCTTTTTTGTTGGGGCATAGATCCTGAAGAACAGACCTGCCTAGCCCCTTAGATGTGGAGACCAAGATCAGGGAACTTAAAGTTGAGGGGTTGCCAGATTGGGAAATGGCACTGTTCACCAAAAATCCAAAAGTAACAAAGGAAAGGGGCACGTAGAATACCACCACTGAAGTATCGATTAAAAAGAACTAGAATGTAATTAAGGCAATCAGCTTTTAGCGCTTTTACAGCCGCACAAAGGTGAGACTGAGATTTGTCTTTATTTTTCCTAACAGCCGTGCCAGCCAGTCAGCCAGCCAACAGGTCAGCCAGCCATCCAGCTACAGAGGCAGGCCAGCCAGCCAATAATTCAGCCAGCCAGCCAGCAAACATGCAAGCTAGCCAGCCAGCAAGCAAGCTAGCCAGCCAGCTACAGAGCCAGCCAACCATTCATCCAGCCATCCATCCAGTCATCCAGCCAGCCAGCCATCTAACCATTCATCCATCCATCCAGCCAGCTAGCCACTCCAGCAGCTAGCAACTCCAGCAGCCAACCAACCAGCAAGCTAGCCAATCCAAAAGCCAACCAGCCAGCCATTCCAGCAGCCAGCCAACCAACTAGCCACTCCAGCAACCAGTCAGCCAGCTAGCCACTCTAACAGCCAACCAGCCAGCCATGACTGCAACCATCCAGCCAGCTGTTGTACCCATAACTGCATCTCCTTCACCACTCCAGTGATGATGTCTTAGTAGAGGGTGTGGCTGGTGCCATATAGGCCACACCCCCGATCCACTTTGGCCCACTCAAAAGGTAGCAACTCTAGGCTGGAAGAATCGATGGCTGACTCTGTAGTTGGCTGGTTAGGTTGCTTGCTTGCTGGCTGGCTAGCTTGCCTGCTTGCTGGATGGCTGTCTGGCTAGGCTGTTAGGGAAAAAAAAGACAAATCTTAGTCTTACTTTTGTGCAGCTGCAGAAGCACTAAAAACAAACTGCTGTACAGCCACGATCCTTGTAGAGCTCTTCCTGCCCCAATCCCCACCCCCATCATGAATTACAGCCAATTGCTGCATTAAATTAAACACCAGGACCTAAAAAGGAATAGCTGTGCTTGCAGGTCCGGGTTGGTGATGTAACTGAATTGCCATGGAGAAGCCAGAAGTAACTGAGGATTTTCCATGGTGATTCAGTGTGATCAAAAAGTGGGACTTTTCAAGACCTACTGCTTTGCACAGTGGTCAATGGGATAAGGTAGCTCAATCCATGAGTGTTGCTCTGATAATAGGACGGGTGGCAACCCTACTTTCAATACATGCTCTTTCCCCACTCTTATGGCGGACTTGTATTTTTTTATTTTTATTCCTTAGCATAGTAGACTACACTTCTAATACTTTTATATATACCAGTTATCATATACAATTGTCATTTTTCTATTTATTTTTATTTTACATCACTGGTATCTCCTCATGCTTTATTATATTATATGTATTCCACCATCATACTCCATGTATCTATGCTTTTTTATTTCATTTGTACTAGTGTTTAATTTGATGTTATTTAACTCTTTGAAGCTTTTCTCCCCGGGCTTCTGTTGAAAATGGGTATTTATTACCCAGTCTGACTTTCCCAGTAAACAAATGTCAATAAATATGTATTTATAAGTTATAGTGCAAATGAAAACATAAAGATATCTTCACAGAATCTCATCTGAATACAAATATGAAATATTTAAGTAATGGCATAATGCTGTGTATGAAAATAAATGTATATTCATGAGTAAATAAATATATGTAAATATGCTTATATATGTCTGTAAAATACAGATGTACATATATCTGCATGAAGACATTTTACAATTAGTTTTTCATGTCTATAAACGTATGTCCATCTGTATGTATTTATACACAAAAATATTTGCATTGCCACATAATTTCATTTACAACAGGTATTACCCTAGTTCTTGAACTTTCCATATGTAGACAAGTTTTGTAAAGAAAGTATATTGTTTATGCAGGCCAGAAAATATTTATTATTATGACAATTGTATACGACAGCCATTTATTGTACAATATCAGCTACACATACAAGATGTCTGAACTCAGTCAGACCCCCCACCCTAGCCAGAGTGGAGGCTGAGGGAGGAGGTAGAGGTTGCAGTGTCAAATGAATGACCAGCATATAGTTTAGTGAGAGATGATAGTTGCATTACTTCTGTATACATTTCTAAATAATCCCTTGTATACTTATACTTATTAAGCAAAAAATTATCAAAGTCGACATTATTGCCTGAAGCATATGTATTGCATCTATATGTAAATAAAGAAAATTCAGTGTGTTACTTAAAGCTGCAACTTAAGTATGCAAAGCGTAATAGTTGAAAATCAAACCTACACTGAAAGTGTGTGATAAATTCCAGACAACACTCTTCCTCCAAACAGACCGGCTGTGCATACACATGAAAGTGTAGTAATTTGAAGGATGGTGCAGTCTGTTTTAACTTTGCTAAAGGAATTACTAGCACAGTGTGAGAAATCAGATGTAAATAAATCTTTAAAGAGATGGATATACTAAGCAAGTACAAAAGTAAGTGCAATGCCTTGCAAAGTATTACTAATAATCATATCAGAAATACTATGGAAAAAAGCAATGCTGCTATGTGTTCTCTATGTAGCCAAAGATGTGATTGAATATAACACCAGTCAGCAATGTAGGAGATTGGCCAGACTTACTGAGGGTGCTGGTAGGTATAAATAAAAACTTTAGCATTTCAAAAAAGAAATGTTAAGTAATAAATGCTGTTTTCTGCCTTTAACTAATTTTGTTACTATACACAGCTGCAATAGTATTTATAATAGGATTAAAGTGCTTCCATCACCATATTGCAACCAAATCCATATAAGGCAGACATTTGAAATGTATTACCAGTTCTTATGTTAAAACAGCACATCTCATTACTATCAGCAGACTGAAAATGTAAACACTGACAAGCAATACACTCATTGTTTTCATGTATGCAGAAGCATTTCCTATATATTTTGTTTTAGTTCAGTAAAGATTTAATACAAATAAAATTCAGTGATAATAAAGAGTTGAACAGAATGTAACATTATGTGTGAATTTATTGTGCGTATTTTTTTCTTTGACTCCCCCACCCTTTTTGATCTTTCATATTTTAATTATGCATTCCCTTGCCCTTCTTTATATTCTTTCGGTCCCATTTCTGTTCATTTTTCTACAGGTCCAGAACCCTTAGGAGCAGCCCAGTTATGTGACACCCAGGTTAGGGAATGTTCACCCTCTGCCCATCCATGGACATCCTCACAAGGTCAGAATGGTGTCCCTGGTCCTGTAGGGACCCTGGTACATGGCAGCTTAGTTAGCCTCACTGAACGTGGGCTTATGAACTTGGTTGAGGATGTGGTGGAGCAGGATGTGGACAGATGCCTTCAGCCAATCAAGGACTCTCTTCAGCATGTAGAAGACTGAATATCCTGGTCAGCACAACCACTGTGCTACCACAGGCCCCCGCTTCCTCAAGACTGAGATCCTCCACTGCAGCACCATCAGGCCGTGGAAATGTTTGAGGCCTTGTGGACTGGGAATGGTTGTTGAGCTGGACTCCTCTTCACACCCTTCTTTCCCTTATTCTCTCTTCTACACTCTCCTAACTATTTCCCACCCACACTATTTTCCAATATAAAAAACAAATTTGAAAAAATTGGGGGGGTGGTCAACCCCCAATAAAAATGTAGTACCCCTCCTCTCCCCACCTCCTCATGCACAACCCTTTTGATATTTTTCTTCTTTGGTCCTCTCTTTGTTATATCTTACCTTTTACAATATTTTCACTCTCTCTCTTTCCATTCTTTAAAAAAAAACAATTAGGGTGTCCACATAAGAATACCCTTATGTAAAATTTTTAAATGCCTTTATTTTACTAAACACTATTTTGTGAAAAATATTAGTAATAAAAGCTGTGCTGCGCTGCTTGTCTTAACTCTTTCAACTGTGCTTGTGCATAGCCGTATTCATTCCCAGTATCCGAGTATATACGATATCATACAAAGCCTAAGGCTTTCACATAGTCCTTGGCATATACTTAAGCGATAACCGATGACGTGGTGTGGAATATTGAAGATTTACCCATGGTTGGCATGGTTTAATCAAGAGTGCGAAGCCCTAGTGATTAAATAAAGCCAGCCGTGTGTAAATTTCAGTATACCACAACCACAGAGTCAGTTATTGCTATTATACAATGACATTATTTAAGAAAAAAAATACTTACTTTTCTTAAATAATGTCCTTGTATGATGGCGTATTACTGTTCTTCCGCTGGTTGTGGTATACTGCTTCCTTGTGTTGATGTACTGCGCATGCGTATGGGACTTTGCATTCATATGCATACCCAATACATCAATGCTTTGAAACGGAAGTAACAAAGAAAAGAAAGTCTCTGTTGCTCTGTTTTTTTCTTTTTTTTTTAATGTATTAAAAAAAAAAAAAAAAAAGGTTTTGGACACTTTATACCAATGGAAAAAAAGTCCAGGCGACCGGACCTTTTTCCATTGGTATATTGTGGGATTTACAACAGGCACGCTGGCCAATCAGCATGCATGTTTTGGAATATTAATGGGGGGTCATTGTATAATTAATGATTAACTTCACTCACAAGATGAATTTCTTGGCATCTGTGTCCTGAACACATAAGTCAGTTAGGACTGGCAATCTGATCATAATCCTCTATGTTGTTTTGTGTTGTGTTACAATAATGCCCTTGTGAGAAAAGCCCCAACCCAGAGTAGGGTTACCACCGGTCCCTCTTTGTGAGTAACAATCCCTCTTTGGGCAGTTGTGTCCTGCTGACAAAAAAATAAAAAGTGCAAATGTCCTGAGATTTTAGGACAAAAAAATATTTGCCAAGTTTTCTTTAATAGTTGCATAAATCAAATGTTCCAACACCACTCGCACAGAGCAAAAAAAAAGAGTCACTTTGGGCCCTGAACACTATAGAAATGATAGTCTCACATACATGTTTGTATCAGTACCAAAAAAATTAATGGGATAAAGTCAAATGTGAGTAGTTGTATAATGTGCTAGTCATGAAAGTTGTGGAGAATCAGTGTTCTGGGAGAAATGGCAGAGGCTATGTTGCAGTCATGTCTGTAGTTAATTCATACTTTTCAGCATCTTAGCACAAGAAATCTGGACAAAGACAAAAATAATGGGGGAACACAGGCCCAAAAATAGTGGCAAATTTTAAATATTGCTCTTATAGACTTAGAAAGTTCATAAAATAACAGGATTTGTATCACCATGCATCTTCTGAAGAATAGGAAGTCTGAAATTCAAATGTCTGTCATTATTTAGTAACTTTAGTCTTCAATGATTTGCCAGAAAACCACAAAGTTTTTGAGGAATAGACCAAAAATATAAGGAAAAAGTTTGGACATTCTACAAAAGTCAGGACAGCTGAGAGATATGATTTAATTCTATCATTTAAGAGATAGTTCATTTTTTGTACTGACTTAGCAAGAATTCTGGAAACTTCCTGTCACTCAGGACCATCAAAGCCTCCACCCCTGACTCAAGGGTTGCCAAGAAGTGTCTAGACAATGCTGACTCTACAAAAGTACAAGTGGTAAAGCAGAGGCAACTTGTAGTCATACCTCCCTCAGGTAATTTGTCGTTTTGGTAGAGCATTTTTTTTTCATTCATTTGATAATCAGGGAGGCCCACTAGGGAAAAGTGTCTTTTACAAACAAGATTTGGAAAAGAATGCCTGATGTGACTAGTTCATAATCACAAGTTATGCAAATGGAGAATAAGAGAATGAAACATAGAAATACATGCATGATTTTGCAATATTTTAACAATATTTCATGTGAACTTCTTAAGAAAAGGACCGGGTAGGATGCTGGTGACCTTCATAATCAAAATGTAGACCTTCTGTAGGGTTGCACATACATTCACAGAGTCTAGTAGCAGACAATAATCAAAGGATAGAACAAGGGCAGAGATTTAATGTGCCTAATATGTGTCAATCCTTCATGACCAGGAAACACATTATTTGGATTACATAAGAGCTGCATGAGGAAGGAAGGCAGATGTTACATTCTACCTGAGCATAAATACTCTATAAGGACAATCATTAGAACAGTGCACCAGGGTTCTGGAGATGGGAATGAGTTTTATGCTAACAATAAAAACATGGCAATGGTCTTTTTCTTTCTCATATGTGGTACCCATATACTGTATGATTGCAATGTGATGCCATGACAGGTTGAAAAACTAGTGCAAGTTTTAAGGGCCACCTTCAATGAATGCTGACAGTCCACTTAGAAAAAAGCAAATCTAAAGCAAATGGATTGTCTGCATTTATCCAGTAAGGGAATTTGAATCTGAGATGAGAGTTTCATATGATATAGAAGAATGATTTAAACCAATCAGCAAAAGACAGCAGGTTCAGTAAAACAAGAAGATGATATCTGACCTATTCCCTTATTGATCATTTTTATGAAAGCAAAATCACTTTTACCTAACAATGGGTATAAACCTCAAGTTATCTTTTAGCCTTATCCAGAATAGTGGTAACAAATGACATGGGTTAACCCCTTTTTTCCAATATTCCAAATAACTTAACATGCTTTGTCTTGAAAAACCTTATTCCCAGACACCATCCTTTCTAGCTGAACCATCTGCCCTTTTAAAAAAGTATTTTTTGGAAATGAGGATGCCAGCTGGAAAAATGTAACAATAAATTTGAATAGGTGGGTTTTCTTTTTTTTTTTCAATAATAAATCTTTATTATTTTAACAATTTTTCATACAATAAAGAAAAACAGCAAGAAAATACAAATAATACCCAAATTAAGCTACTAACACCCATACTGCAAACTATGTACACTATTTACATAAATGCTTCCATCCGTTAAACAAAATCAATGACAAAAAAAAAAGTAACATCTAATAACGAGAGTCAAAAGAACTAATATCATTAGAATGGATTGTTATTACCAACTTTCAAATTAAGTATGCATGTCCTGGGGTTGAGCTGAATTCGATACATTAAGCTAATATAATGTTGAAAATTTGTTCCCACACTTTCGGATTATTAATATTCCTTTTATTATCCTTGATTAAAAGTTTATGTGCTAAAATATGTCTCATGGCTAAACCTTTAAAGTTTTCCCATGAAGTTTGAGATGGAGTCAACCAATTTGTAGCTATATAAAGTTTCATTAATAAGAAAATATTTATAAGTATAATAATTTGGGTTCTATCTAAATTATTAGGAGGGATATGTAGAATCATGAATTCCCAAGAAAGTGTAGAATGTTGATAACCCATCTTTTGTAGTTGGATTTTTAAGGAATTCCAAAGTTTGTATATACATTTACAGCTCCAGAACATGTGCAAGAGGTCCGCTGTTTGATCTTTACAGTATGGACATTTGTGCGAGTTTTTCGAGTTAAATTTATGCAAGCTAAGGCGTGTATAGTAGGCATTATTAAATATCATAAATTGTGTAAATATTAATTTTTGGAGAGAAACTGATTTTATTGGTAAGTTAATTGCTTTTAATATTTTATTTTCTTCAATCAAAGGTATTTTATCTTTCCAATATTTTGACAAGAGTATTTGATTTTGGTATTTCAACTCTTTTATCAGTTCACTTGTAGAAGTTATAAATTTGGTATCTTGTCTAAGAGTTAACCATAAGTTTGAACAATTAGTTAACATTTCCTCATCCATTCTGAAGTCTTTAAAGTAATTTATAGAAAGATCCTTTAACTGTCTCAATATTATTAAGTAAGATTTAGGAAGATTCATCCCCTGCAACATAACATGAATTGAATGATTAAGATATGGATACATCTCAAGTAAATTTAAATTAATTATAAGTGGATATTTTTTAAGATCTATTAATTGATTATTGATTGTCAAATTTGGGTTCTTATGAAAAGGTTGAAAAATCGTCATGTGTTGCAAGAGATTTAATGACTGGAAAAGATTTTGTATTAAACTTATATATACTCTAATATGGTCCATTAAAGGAAATAATTTAAGGGTATCTTTACTTAAAAAAGGTAAAGCTTTCGGGTTAATATTCAAACTTACAACGTGTTTATGATTCATAACTACCCATTTAGGTGACCATTTATTACTAGATATCTCATAGTACGCTATTCTTAAAATTCTATTAGAATTTATTATTAAGTAGTAAATTTCAAAATTAGGTAGATCTAGGCCTCCTTTATTTTTTGGAGTCATCAGTTTATCATATGATATTCTAGTTTTCTTAGGTTCCCATATAAATTTAGCTGATTCGGTGTGAATTTGTTTGAAAAATTTCCTAGGGATCAAGACTTGAGTGGCTCTAAAGATGTACAAAATTCTGGGTAGCAAATTCATTTTAATAATTGAAACTTTTGCCATTGTTGGTAATCTCAGATTATTCCATCTTCTTAAGTCGGACAATATATGATCCCAAAGAAACTTAACATTATTCACATAGAAATCTCTGTTATCTGTAGAAAAGACAACACCCAAGTACTTTATCTTGTTCTCCGATTTAACTTGTCCTACCAGTGGTAAAAGAGAAAAAGGTTTCGGTGTTTTTAAAGGAAATGCGTTAGTTTTTTTAAGGTTTATCTTGTAGTTGGATACCTCAGCAAAGTCTTCCACTGCTTTTAGTATTTTTTTAGTATCTGAAACTGGAGTCGTACAGTAAATGTTAAGGTCATCAGCAAAGGCAGTCATGGATATTTTAGTGCCATAAATTATTGGGGCATTATGGTATATATTTTGCTTAATATCTAAAAATAGTGGTTCTAAATATAGATTAAATAATATAGGAGATAAAGGACAGCCCTGACGAGTTCCATTCTTAATTTGTATTCTTTTAGAAAGATTTTTATTGATATATAAAGTTGTATATGGGTTATTATATAATATTTGTAATGTTAAAATAAATTCTTGAGGTATACTACAGTATGGTAAAACATTGAACAAAAATTTCAAATTAACTCTATCAAATGCTTTTTGTGCATCAATGATAAGAGCATAAACATTAATATTTTTTTGACAGGCATAAGAAATTAATGTATGTAGTGATAAAGTATTGTCAGTGGTTTGTCTAGCATTCATAAATCCGGCCTGTTCATTAGATATTATTGAGTCTATTACCTTCTTCAATCTATTAGCTAAGATAGATGTCAAAATTTTCATGTCAATATTTAAAAGAGAGATAGGTCTATAATTATCCGGGTTATGAAAGTCAGTATTTTCTTTGGGTATAAGAATTGTTCTGGATGCATTAAAGTGAGGATCATTAATTCTATTGTTAATTATATAATTAAATATATGTGGAAGTATTTTGCCAAAGGAATCATAAAAAGTTTTATAAAACTCTGCGGTCAAACCATCCGGACCTGGTGCTTTATGAGATTTCAACTTTTTAATTGTATCTATTATTTCCCTAGAGGAAATTGGCTTAATTAAATCTATTTGGGAGTTATCATCAATTTTTGGAAAAATAATTTTTTGTAAAAAATCATTGTTAGTCCTATTCGTGAGAGATTCCTGTCTATCACTATAAATTTGAGAATAAATTAACTCAAAAATACTCATAATATCTTCAGATTTTGTATATCTATTATTTTTGAATTGTATTTCAGTGATCTGAAAAGGTACTTTCGATTGATTAATGATTCTGGCTAATGCCCTTGAAGGCGTTTGAATATGATTAGCATATTTTGCCAACAATTTATGTTCATGGAACGACAACCTACTACTTTGTATCAAAAAGAGCTCCTTTTGACATTTTTATAGTTCTTTTTCTGTTTGCTGGTTAAATTTCCTAATTAAGTCCTGTTCTAATGACTTGATTTTAGTTTCCAGTCTTTGTAGATCTCTAGTGTAATTTTTTTTATAATAGGTAGCTTTTTGCAGAAAGATCCCTCTTACTTGTGCTTTGGTTGTCGCCCATTCAATATCGGGTAAATGTTGTTGTTTGGTTAAATTAACTAATAGAAGATCAAGAACAGCCTGAGTTTCCTGAGTTATATCTTCTTTATTTAATAAATTTAGATTTAAGTCCAGTTGTACCGTCTATGTGATAAACTATTTTTGGGGTCTTTATTAAAGTTTAAAGTAATCTTAGAATGATCTGATAAGTAACGGGCTTGTACAGAAACACTGGGATCTAGAGTAATTAGACTTTCTGAAATCAAGAAAAAATCTATTCTAGACCACATTTTGTGACAAGTTGAATAGAATGTAAAGTTATTTGTATTAGACTGATTGCTTACATATTTGAAAGGGTCATACAATTTAAAGTCAACTTTAAGTTCACTCAAAGCTATTACTGCTTGAGAATTAAATGACCTATGTGTACTTGATTTATCCAATTTAGGATCTTGATATGTATTCCAGTCCCCTCCTATAATTATGTAGTAATTGTTATAATGATTTAAAATAGAATACAGTGATACTATAAAAAAGTGTTGATTGTTACATGGTGCATATATATTAAGAAGTAAAATAGGTTTATCGTAAAGATTAGATGACAGAATCACGTAACACCATCTTCCCTCTTTATCTATTTTAGAGTCTAGAATTTTTTCTTGGTATTGGTTTTTTATAACTATCGCAACCCCCGCACTATTAGTTTTACCTTCCAAAGCTATAACCTCTCTGATCCATTTTTTTTCCTTAATAACTGCCCACTGATCATTAGTCAAATGAGTTTCTTGAAGTAAAATAAAACATGCCCTAGCCTGCAAAAATAAATGAAGAAACAATTTCCTCTTTTTCAAGTTCTGGAGCCCTTTCGTATTCCATGAATCTATTTCCCACATAGTACGACCTTTAATTTATTCAAATGTAGTTTACGTTGGACAAAACATACTAGATTCAGATATATTTTCAAAAGGTATAGTTTCTGGAAGCATTGTTGAAATCCCGTCCCACACCAGTGCCTACCCACTAAACCCCTGGACCAGGACATACATAGATTTTCCACATTGTTAAACATTATAAGGATTAATAACATTGCTAAATAAATGTTCTTTAGATTAAAATATATTACAACTATATCATGTAAAAAACCTATGTCTACTACCACTAAATCTACAAAGCCTAACCTATACATTCCCTATTAAACACTGCTGCACATCTACATCTCTTGTTTTATCAATTTCAGAAATTATGTCAAGGAAAAAAGTGTTAACAACATATATTATTCTTGTCATTCCTCTCCAAACAATTCAAATATCTAATGAATGATAATAATATGTTGTGTCCCACTAAGAACATTCTGGAAGTATCAAAACTGATATTTTTCTGTAATATATAAGACATATAACTTAAGAATAAATAAAAAACAGTTTTTAAAACCTCATGAAATCAAAAATGAGACAGTAATCCATATTATACTTTACAGTAATTAGCTTGTAGACAATCTATACTGTATAGTAACCCTTAAGAGAAAAACAAAGAGAAAATAAATAAATACCCATGTCAGTGTCGTACTAAATCGTACATTGTTTACCTATTCCAGATTTAACCTAAGACCACTAATATCTATACATAAATTAAGGCTAAAACTTCCCTTTATCACCTATCATAGTTATATAAGTAAATGACAACTAAATAATATATCAACCATACTTATCAGTAATCCTAGTATAGTAGTTAATAGTATATAAACCATTTCTACAGCAAAGTTCAATTAAACTAGCCCATATGCCCACACCATCATTCTATCTTGTATGTATTAATAACCTAGTTAATATTGACCTGATAACTTATCAAAACTCTAACAATAATGGTTATCCAATAAGGCAACACCTCGCTGATGGCTCTGTGAACATTAAGGTGTATACCAGCAACTGATAGGTCTTCATACATCTAATCAACATATACTACAAAAACGCCTATTATTAAATTGTTCTACTGGCCTTTAATGATATAAAACCCGCTATATTTAGAACACCCTTGTTCAACTTATATTATTCAGTAAATGTTACTAAAACCTCCGACCTCAGTTGTCCAACAGTTGAAAACATCTTTCATTCAGGTATCATTATTTAGTCAAAGCCCAGCACTGTTAGAGCATCTCACTTTTTAATTATCTGCTGCCTTGTTATACAGCAACAGTGTTGGACTATGATACATTAAATTATTGTAAAACTTCAGCATGCAGTGAAATATTTTAGTAGTAAAAATGCCTCAATTTATCTAATCTCCCTTTATCAATATGTTCTATATTCCCAAAGGAAGCCATATAACTTACTTAATGGTACATTCGCAAAATCCCAACACTGTTTACTATTCCTTTTACAATCCTGTCTAACCAGAATATATATATAAAAAAAAAAAAAAAAAAAAAAAGGGCAGCTTTGTATTTTGTTAGCAAGCCTGACCATTCACTATCTGCATATGAACTTCATGTTATCACTAAAGTTAGACCTGTATAATTATAAATTCCTTTGAGCATCTATTACTATTCTTCCAATTTATTACATCAGGAAAACTAGAAATAAGAACTACTAAATAATTAGAGTAATTTGTAAAAATATATATGTATTTGGGTGAGGTTCCCTAGTATAACTGCTGCTCTCAACAATACTGTTAAATAACCACACCATTTCCTAATAGAATTGCATACCTGAATAATTAAATGTGTTATATAAAACGATTAGATGTTTTCTATGTGCTTAAAGTACAACCACTTGTAATATGATAGTCAATTTACACTTTTGTTCTTCAACACAGTTTTTCCAGTTTCCCAAGCCTGGGAAACTGCCTTCGAGTTCGCGATGAGGGACCCTTTAAACGAGCGGACTTCCAGTTGCGCCACTTTAAAACTGGCCCCAGGAGAACACTAGAAGCATTTCCTGTATCTTCGTAATGAGAGAGAGTTCGTGGGAGCCATAAAATCTTGGAAATGGTTCGTGAATCATCCAGGGATGAAAGACAAGTTTTATCAGATTAGAAAGCGGCCTGCAGGACTAAAACTTAAAACAAAGGATTCAGAAGCCTCGGGTTGAAGCAAAAAACGGACCCGACCTCTGTTACTGTAGCAGTCTCAACGGAAGACCATGTTAACTCTCTGAAGCAGGCAAGGACTTAAATATCTTCAAAAAGGTAGATTTTGCTTCTTTTTTTGTAGAAACTGAATATTTAGATCCATCGACTGTGAACATTAGTGTATTAGGATACTTCATTTGAAATTTAATCTGTTTATCAATAAGAAATTTACAGTAAGCAGATAAAGCTTGCCTAGCTTGTCTTATTTGGAGAGGTAAATCATGAGCCACAGAAACTTTATTGTTGTTCCACATAATGTAACCTCCGTTCTTTTTAACAGTCATTATTATTTTATTAACATCTTGGTAATTAAGAATTTTGACATACACTGGTCTTGATATATTTGATGCCTGCATTTCTCTCAAAGCTCTATGAGCTCTCTCTATTATTATTTGTTTAGCTGTGTCAGAGTCATTAAACAATATTGTAAAAATTTGTGTAATGGATGGAATTAAATCATTGTATTGAATATTCTCAGGTATCCCTCTGATAATTATATTATTTCTCCTGGATCTCACCTCCAGATCCAGGATTTTTGCTTGCATAGAATGTATGTCCAGGTCATGAGTATCAGACTTTTTAGCCAGCAGTGTTATTTTATCTTCATTTTCAGATATTCTAGTTTCAGTTTTGTCCATTCTTTCTAGAATTTGACTACATGAAATGCCAAAAGACTGTACCTGCTTAGAGAGTTCTTCCAAAGCTACTTGAATGGGTATCAAAGCAGATTTGATATCCTCCATATCCGCTAACTGGTCTGGTTTATTTTTGTTCCCTGCTTTGGGAAGTTCCTGTTGTTTAATGATTTTCTGCCTTTTCAAAGTTAAATCTTTTTCTGGTGATTGCAGTTCTGACAATTTAGTTTTTGTTGTTGTTGTCTCCATACTTTTATCTTGTTTTGACATTCTAAATCAGTATTGCCCTTTACTGTAGCTTGATAGTAAAGAGGCCAAGTTTGTTGTTCAGACAAATCCTTTGTTTGACACTCTCTTCAGAGTCAGTCAATCGGGTCTAATCCTGTTGAATTCTTTGATTTTCCCAGATTCAAACACCTCTCATCAGATACTTGAATGGAGTAGATTTATCTTTTCAAAAGATTATTGTTAAATAGCTCATAGTATAGCTTCAGGGTTAGATTTTCCTCAGGATATATGAAGAGCTGTAGATTTGCAGTGTTCACAGAATGGCAGCCATCTTTGAATGAATAGGTGGGTTTTCTAAATAAACTAGATTCAAATGTATTGTGATCTCTATTTTTAAAAATTAAAACATCCAATTATTTCATCTCATCATGGGAAAAATTCATAGTGAATTTCAAAAATTCTGTTGTATCATTAATATAAGAAAAAAGTCATTAAGTTTATCTAAGCTGTCATCCAAAATATAATGATGTCATCCAAAACACAGCCATATAAGGACCAAGATGTGTTGAAAACAGAGCTGAAAATATAGTTCTGTTCCCAAAAAGCTACCACTAAATTAGCAAAGATAGAGGCACACACCTCGTCCATGGTGACATCAGTCTTTTCCCAAAACAACTGCCCCTCAAAATAAATAAAATTGTTAGTTAATATAATTTCCATCATACTTCTGAGTAAAATAGTAACATTATGGTCCAACCGACTGTTTTGGCATAGGTATTGATAAAACCACTCAACACCAATTTCATGTGGGATAATAGAAAACAAATCCTTGATATCTAAGGTAACAAAATAAATTTGTCGTTATACAAGGAATCCATAATTCTAGTTAAAAAATCCTAAGAATCCTTATACAGATATTGGATGCTCATCACCTTGTTCTTGAGTATTATATCAATAAATGTGGCCAAATAACAGGCTTGGGATGATTTAACATCCACTATAGGCCATAAAGGTAGGTCATGCAAATTATTGTGAATTTTGGGAATCCCAAATATGGTGGGAGTCCTCAGGGTTTCCACTCAAAAAATCATATTCCTGTTTAGTAATTTGTCCCTGTATCCAATAATCATGTAACATAATGTCAATCGTATGATAAGCAATATTTCCCTGATTAATGGAAACCTCTTCATAGGTGTCACTGTACAGGATGGTAAACATTTTGTCAATGTAGTCATTGGTGTTCATAATGGCCAAACCCCCACCTTTATCAGGTTTCATCAATCTAATTTGTCTGTCAATAAGTATATGTTGAAACAAAGTCTTTACTTCCCCCCGATCTTTCCCCGACTTGTTACTAGAATGTATAAACTTTCTAATATTCCAAATCAATGTATCATAGGATGCAAGGGAGAGTTCATGGTACTAGGTCTAGACCAACTGTAGGATGTGTAATTACTACTGGAAAAATAAAAACACAGGTTCAACTTCCTAGCAAATTATCTGAGGTCTATTAAAATTTCCTCAACTTTGGCTCTTCAAGCTGGTACAAATGTGAGGCCCTTTTCAAACACATTTGCCCATTCATGGTTAATAACCACATTACTGTAATTAAAAGGTTTGAAATGACCTTGATCATTAAGTACTACTGACCAGCTGTCTGCCTCCTGTACTTCTCTTCTCTCCCATCCCTCCTAGTGTTTGCTGTTAATTCCGGTTCCGGGTTTCCCTCCAAGGTGCTTTCCACTCAAAGATCACTCCCCCCTATGACTGGCTCTGTTCTTTATCCTCTCAGATCTCCTGAGGAGAGATGGAGCCAAAGGAATCTCCTGACTGGGTTGCTCACCCACTATATTATTAGCATCACTAGACACAGAATTTGAGTATTAATAAATATTTGTTTACGGCACCCAGTTTTACTACCAGGGGATAGGAATGACCTTTTTCATATTCAATTTTATCCCTTCCCAACTTCACTTGCTTCTTATCCTTAATGTCAATATTGTATCAACCCTATCAGAAATGTAGTAGCATTAACTTTCTTTGACAGTGAATAACAAGTCGCCAGTAATATTGTTATCCAATACATTAATGTCATGCATCAGGATAAGGTTTTTTAAGACGAGTGTGTTAAGTTATGTGGGATGTTGGAAAAAAGGGTTACCCCAAGACATTTGTTAGGAATATTGTGGATGAGGTCAGGGCTAATTGACAACTTAAATTTTACCACCCACAGATAAGTGAAATGATTTTGTATTTCATAAGAATGATCAACAGGTGTGCAGGTCAGATTTGAGTCAAGCTACGATCCTGTCATACAACTTAAATTTCATTGCCATTAAAGATGTGTTCAACAAAAAAACTGGGATTTTTTTTTTCCATTGATAGTGAACAATTCAGCAATTGGGGCTATCACCCAGAATGATTTACAAAAGGGATGTTTGTGTAAAGAACCTTTCAGAGAGATGTAAAGTGGTGGTTCCTCACCAGGTATGAGTACGTGCAGACATTAAAACCAGTGCCAGCAGATTTGTGAAGGGGAAACATTCTTTACTGAAGGGTTTGGTGATGTGCGTATCCCACAAAAGTATCATCGTCTTAGTAGTTGAGTGGTGTGCATCGCACAGTGCACCAAATGTCCTTGCTTTATATTGAAAAAACAGAAAAGGCATTAAAAGTCAGGATTTACCAGCACTTTTACAATATTAAAAAAAGGTGATGTGCATAATGTCTTATATAAACACAGTAGATCTGTCAATGGTCATACCTTTAAGTTCTATATTGTGGACAATGTAAATTTGGATGGGGAGTGCCTTGAAAAGATTTGTTGGAGGTTAAGGATCTCAAATGGCAGCTCCACAGGCAAATTTTTACTCAATGAGACGATTTCTATAGGTAGAGTTTTGAGGATGAAGGCAGCCTTATAGTTTTTATTTTATACTTTATTATATTTTTATATGTTAGTGCACATATTATTTTTTAAGAGGGGTTGAACTTTAGAGAGAGTTCAATAACTGCACTATAATTTATTACATGGAACTTCCTAAAAATCCTCACCTTAGATGATTCTGTAAATTAATTCAATACAGCTTTTCTAAATACCCTAGATAGCCTTGCACCTCCTAGAAGGAAGAGACTAAAAACAAATAATGCAACTTGGCTACCCAAAAAGAGTAGAATGCTAATGAAGGATAAAGAAAAGCATGGAAATAATAGCAAAATATAAAACACCTCAATATCCTAAAAACTTTGGAATGCTTTGCAATTGTACTAAAAAGCAAATAAATGAAAAATATACTATAACTTTTAGACTAATACAAATCACAACCCTAAAAAATCTGGCCATCTATTAAAGAAATCTTACACTCTGGCCAAAAATTCAACCCAAACCCCTCTCTCATTAATCCACCACTCAAAACTGCAATACAGTTCAACTCTTATTTTATATATAGTATAGCATCTTTAACCAAGGATTCCTCAACATCTAATTCCAACCCTGCCCAATAGCCACATATCACTTCATCTACTTTCACCTTCAAACCTGTGCGTACATCCTATACAAAACTACTCTTAAACAAACTTAAACCATGCTCTTCTTCAGCCGATGACCTTCCAAATGAGTACCTAAAAACAGCAGCCAGTAGCATTGCCTATCCTGTCTCACTCCTTGTAAATAGGTCAGTCCAGGAATCCCACATTCCCTCTCTCTGTAAAAAGTCACACATTATCCCTCCACACAAAGGAGGAAATTCAACAGACATTAATAACTTTAGACCTATAGCAATCTTAGCTCCCCTTACCAAAATACTTGAAAAATGTATTCAAAAACAATTGCTAGACTATCTCTTGCAGGAAGAACTCCTATCCCCTACACAAAATGGCTCCCATCCTTCCCACAGTACTAGCACTGCCCTTGAAACCTATATAGATACTGTCAGTAAAGCTAGAAATAACTGATAACTAGTCTTTTCCTTGTCTAAAACCTTCAACACAGTTTGTGACAGCAACTTCAAATGTCCTCACTAGGTGTCTCCCAGCCCACCCTTCTGTGTCAAAAGCTACCTCTCCAATAGGTATCCATCAATAAAAAGGCATCCCATGCTGTCTCCTTACCTTCCAGTCACCACCAGTGTACTACAAGACTCTATCCTTAGTCCCTTCCTTTTTAAAATTTTCACCAACACCCTCTATACATCCACACAACAGGCCACCCTAATACTGTACATAGATGATTCCACTCTCATTTGTACATCTGACAACATGGTGCACCTCTAAAGATTTACTCAGGAAGTTTTAACAGCCACTGAAACTTAGCTTTGTAACTCACAACTCATGCTAAACCCAAAAAACCAAACTACTACTTTTCCCCCATGTTCCATTCTCATGAAAATGCAAAATTTAAACTCTTCTCTCTTGATAATACAACCATTGAAGTCACTTCTCAAAGCAAATTATTAGTGGTGATAGTGGATGATAATCTTATATTCAACCTGCTTATACAAAACTGTATAAGAGAAAGTTATCAAAAACTAGGGATGCTTTGCAGAACCCAAAACTTTCACACTGATGCAACTAAAACTATACTAGCCACTACTTATCTCTTCCCCACACTTCTTTATGGTGCTGCCATCCTTACTAACCTCTAGGCTTCACAAAAATTAAACCTTGAACAACTCTATAACTAGGTTGCTAAATTTGCAGCAAATACCCTTTTCAGAACAGACTACTGTACAGCACTGAAAAGCCTAAATTGGTTAGAACTGCCTCATCAGCTAACATATGCACACATAGCCGGCCTTAGGCATAGGCCAATTAGGTGGATGACTAGGGCACCGCCTTAGCAGGCGAGCTTTTCCAGTAATCTGAATGGTTTAGGTAAACCTGGAAGGGGGCACCAAGTGGTGTTGGAGGCACTGTGGAGACCTTTTGCTTAGGGCATCAATTGACCAAAGGCTGGCCCTGCACAGCTTCTTACCACCTATAAAATTATCCAGCATCCATCTACCTGTCGAGGACTAAAAAACATTTTACACAACTATGCTCTTAGTTGGTCATTGCAATCCTGTGACTAACAACTCCTGTCTGTCTACAAACATATCAAATTTGCTGGGCACTGTCTATACGTGTCCAAGGTTGCTAAAGTCTGGAACTCCTTATCTGTATCCATCACATCAATACCCTCCCATCTTTCAAATCTACTGTGAAATACTTCATAGCTAAACTCTGGCTCTGTTCTTGCTCAAAACCGGGAAAAACTATATCCCTAAATGTGAACAGGTACCTTTTAATTCGTTATACCTCCTTACGCTCCCTTCTTCGCTTATTTACTTCATTTCTTCTATCAAATTATATTCCTTTACCTTTTCTCTAAGTAAATAATAAATCTGCTTTTCCCCTCACTTTATATTGCAGTTCCTGTTTGTATTAGATTAGACTAACTTACCTTTAATTTCTCTACAAACTATCTAAAATTTCTCTGAATATTAAATGATTGTTATATAATTTGTATTGATTCTTAACAACATTTTTTGTTATGTTTAATTTGTTATAATTATTTAAACTGGAGACGTTTTTGTTTTATTTTTTTGAGATTGTAAAATGATTGTCCTTAAAATGTTTTGTAATAATTTGGAGCTTTTCTCCCCAGACCTCTGCTGAAAATTGGCTTCTTCCCAATTGGAATTTTGTGGTAATTAAATGTTGGTCAATAAATAAATAAATAAATAAATAAGGTCTCTCAGTCATCTATCAGGCCAGACCTTGCATAGTCCTAAATTGCCACAGTAGATGGACAGTAAGCATATAAGCTAATGAGTTCAGTCATTGTTATCTGAGAAGTGACAGTTTCTATCCTCTATCCCTGACCCTACCTCATCATATACATACTGCAAGCTGCTGAGATGGTAGTTTATGCTTGCCCTTAACTGTTGTGTCAGAGTAAAAAATTGTGGTGTGAGCGAGGCAGACTTCATAACTCAAACCCACGGTTAACTAAAAGATAATAAGAACCTCATGTAATTCAGTGTAGCACTCACAGGCTGCCACATTAATGCATCCAGAGTGTACTGGGCACAATATCAGCATCATTCAAAATTCAAGGTTATTATAGCCAGCCATTCTGTCTACATTAGAAATGATTGCAAGTAATCCATTGCCAATCATTTCAATACCTAACCATAAACAATCTTGTCCCCCCAGACAGCACTGTTGTAACCCCGACCATAGCACCACTACTGCCCTACTTCTCTCTGCTGATACCATTATTAAAAATAAATGCACAGTAAACCTAGTATCGTCATTATTCCTAGAGCTCTTCAAAACATTTAGCACTGTCTCTAACCATAAATTATTACTAAAACTCTCGTCCTTAGGTGTCTCCCCTCCTCCGTTATCTGGTTTAGCAGCTACCTAACAGACAGATTCCAAGCAATCAAATGGCAGTAAGAATACTCTTCATTTCTACCCATTACTGTAGGAGTGCCACAAGGTGCCGTATTGGATCCCTCCTGTTTAACATATTTATAATGATCTACAGACCGTTTCCAATCATGAAGGGATTCTCATCTAGATCAAGGGAGGTCATGGTCTCCCTTTACTCATCACTCATCAGACCAATGATTGAGTACAATGCCCAATTCGGAATGTATCTGACCCGACACTTGCAGCAGCTGGAGAGACCACAAAAGTTCCTCACCAAAAGGATAAAGGGTCTCAAAAATCTGTCCTATGCTGCCCGACTGAAAGAACTCCAGCTCTATTCAGTCGCTTACCGCTTGCTCAGAGGTGACCTTTGCCTAACATACAAGGCCATGTCAAACCCAGATTTGATGAATATGCTTCACCTCAAAAAATCTAGATCCACCAGAGCCACAAGGGCGGGAGACTTAAACCTCGACACGGCTATTAATAGGACGTGCTGGAGGGATAGATTCATCACCCAAAGACTCCCTATGCTGTGGAACAAAATCCCGGTATATGTGAGGCAGAGCACCTCGCTGGCCTTGTTCAAGAGAAATCTTGACCAATGGATGGGAGATCGCAAATATACCCCAGGGATTACCTCAGTGTCACTGCTCGACAGAGGCACAGCAAAATAATGGGTATAGTTCCCCATACTTAAGGGGTGGCGTAAGCCACAAAACGATGGGCTAGGCTTGTAAATGCCCTCGGGCAGATAGCCTAGTATGAACCTATGAACCTATGAACCTATGAACCTATGCCATGCTTGTACAATATGCAGATGACCCCACACTCATCTGAAGAGCCTCTAACCTACACAAACTTCAAGAAATTACTCAGAAATCCTTTACGTCCCTAGAATCCTATCTAGACAACACACAACTCTTACTTAACTCGCAAAAAATGAAATTACTACTTTTCACCACAGAAACATTCTCCCAAAGCAAAACTCTTGTCAAAGTCACTTCATTAAATAGCACCCTGAGTGAACAGGTTCCTAACACCAAACTCTTAGGAGTCAGAATTAAGGACAACTTGAAATTTGACCTACACTTTCAAACTTTAAAAAAAAAGCAAAAGCTTGGTCTCTTCTATAGAGCAACACCCTACCTAATAGACAGAACTAGAGAAACCATAGCTAAAGCCTACCTCCTACCTACCATAGTGAGCCTACCACGCCTTACTAACTTACAAATATAATCATGCAAACAAAGCTGGAACAATGCTACAATAAAATAGCTCACCTTGCTGCAAATAGCCCCTTTAGAACTCATCACTGTT
This sequence comes from Protopterus annectens, assembly GCF_019279795.1. Lineage (NCBI taxonomy): Eukaryota > Metazoa > Chordata > Ceratodontiformes > Protopteridae > Protopterus > Protopterus annectens. The sequence goes on from NC_056726.1 coordinate 378,774,306, forward strand.
ATGCCCTTAAGCAACTAAATTGGACTGAACTCCCACATCATCCCGGCTACAGTTAGATACTACTAGCTCATAGTCTAATATACAACCCTGATAAGCATCTGGCACTAAAAGACGTACTTCAGCACTACCACCATACCAAAGCTCTTTGCTCTAGACACAAACTCTTTTTCTCCATCACTAAAGTGTAAAATGCATCAGGAGCCTCCTTATACTGCTGTTAGGTTGTTTTAACAATATTCTGATATTTCCTAACCTCCTCTGATACTACAAAAGCTGTTCTGAGTGAGTTTGCCAAAATATTTTTAAGCTTTGCAAAGTTTTTGTGTGTTGTGAACTTCTGTTGTAAAACATTTGCTACTGCACTTGGGCTCAGAGACAGTTTGTTTTACATTGTGAGGGTTCTTTTGCACTCTGATGGGAGCAGAGAGCTAAATTCAAACCCATCCAAGGTGGGGAAACTACTGGTTGATGGCTTATTGCAGTTTTGTCTGATTTTCCTGTGGGTTTAACTTTATAAAAGTCTTTCATCCTGCTCATATTAAAGCCTTGCATTTGTGTGATACACAAACACAGTTCCCTGTGCTTGTACATAAGCAAGCCTCTCCAGTTTAAAATCCTCTATAGGAAATGTTCTCCATAGTCTCACCCAGTTCACATTTGCTTGAAGTGCTGCCAATTTGTGCAAAGGGTGGTACCACTGCAGGTCATCTAATAGTATACTACTAAACACTCTCACTTTGACCTTTAAGTGACCCTTACTCCTTCTCATCTAGAAATTGTGTTTCCTTGCCTTACATAGCATAGGAACGATTCAGACCTTCTGAATCTAGACTGTTTGGTATCACTGTGCTCTTAAACTAGTCATCTTACATTAAGAGGGCCTCACTGTACCCTTGTGGCAAAAGTGTGTAGTTCAGGGCCCATCTGAGTTGGGGACTGCTGGAGAAAGGCTCGGTTTGGGGCTTTCCCATTGGTAGTTGAGTTAAACCTGTTTAAATTTGCCTGTATATAAGCCTTGCATTTGCACTCAGTTTACTGGACTTGCTCAACATCTGGAAACTTTAGCCAGAGGTTTGGAATGCATCTTCACCAAAATCCAAGGTATCCACTGAAAAAAAAACTGAAAAATTGATATATTTTAAGCCAGCACTGTACTTTGTTAACTGTATTTAATTGAATTGCTGCTTTATTTTTGTTGTTTATGACTAAGTCCAGCTAGCCCAGTTCCTTCCCAAATACCACATTCAGAAAATTCCTGCCACATTGGATGGGCAGTTTCCCATCATTTCTCCTGCCAGCTTGATTGATATGGGCATATTGGAACAATGTAACAAGTGCTTCATGTATACTGACAACCATTTACTTCTAAAGCAAACAAACACCCTATGTGAGAGATACAAATACACTGTGGAATTGGAGTCAATTCTCTCATGTAAAAACAAACTAGACATCAAACAGGTTGGCAGCACACATGCTTCACCT